>NC_036647.1:2533352-2569183 GCF_002806865.2 Cucurbita pepo subsp. pepo
TTTTTTTTTTTTTTTTTTTTTTATTAGTCTTCTTTAAATCTGTGATCGATTATCTGCTTTAAGATCTGCCAAAAGGGGGATCTTTGAGTTGCTAAGTTAGGCTTTTGATGCTTTGGCAGGAATCGGGATCCGCCAAGCGGATTACAGTTCTGGGGTGCCCCCTGCGATGGCTAATCCTGGCGTCGGGGCCAAGTTTGTATCCGTGAATCTCAACAAATCGTATGGACAGGCTCATCATCATCATTCATCTCATTCAAATTCATATGGATCAAATCGAACGCGACCTGGTAGTCATGGGGCCGGCGGAGGAATGGTGGTCCTGTCGAGGCCCCGCAGTTCCCAGAAACCTGGGCCGAAGCTTTCTGTTCCACCCCCCTTGAATCTTCCTTCATTGCGAAAAGAACATGAGAGACTAGATTCTTTGGGTTCCGGTGCTGGGCAAACTGGTGGAGGGGTTCTGGGAAACAGACAGAGGCCAACTTCAGCTGGTTTGGGTTGGACAAAGCCGCACACCAACGATCTTCCAGAGAAAGAAGGGCTCAGTGGTAATATAGTTGATAAAATTGATCCTTCTTTGCGAAGTGTTGATGGGGTGAATGGTGGGAGTAGTGTGTATATGCCTCCTTCTGCTCGTGCTAGTACGGCAGGGCCAGTTGTGTCTACTTCTGCTTCATCTCAGGTGCATACTGCAGTTGAAAAAGCCCCCGTTTTGAGAGGTGAGGATTTCCCATCCTTGCAAGCAACTTTACCTTCTGCTGCTGCACCTTCTCAGAAACAGAGAGATGGTTTGAGTTCTAAATTGAAGCATGCGGCTGAAGTTTCATATGAAGAACAGAGGGATACTTCTCATTTAAGTTCTAGTATAGATGCCCGCTCAAAATTTCAGTCATCAAAGAAAAGTATTCCCAGTGAAAATGCAAAAAATGGCAACTCTTTTAGTTCCGGGAGTTTTCAACCACCAGAATTATCTCGGAAGCAGGAAGATATTTTCCCAGGCCCTTTACCACTAGTCTCGATGAATCCTAGATCAGACTGGGCTGATGATGAACGTGATACAAGCCATGGTTTGATTGACAGGGTAAGGGATCGAGGGCATCCGAAGAGTGAGGCTTATTGGGAGAGGGACTTCGATATGCCTTGGGTTAGTTCTCTTCCCCACAAGCCCATTCATAATTTTTCTCAGAGATGGCATCCACGGGATGATGAATCTGGGAAGTTTCATTCCAGTGATATTCATAAAGTGGACCCTTATGGTCGGGATGCAAGAACGCCTAGTAGGGAAGGCTGGGAAGGAAACTTCCAGAAAAACAATCCTATACCAAAAGATAGATTTGGTTCAGACAGTGGTAATGATAGAAATGATATTGCAGGAAGGCCCACTAGCATTGATCGAGAAACAAATGCTGATAACATGCATGTTTCACAGTTTCGAGAACATGCTCCTAAAGTTGGGAGGCGGGATACTGGATTTGGGCGGCAAACCTGGAACAGTGCGTCAGAATCTTATAACTCCCAGGACCCAGATTGGACTGTGAAAGACAAGCATGGTAGTGAGCAGCACAATAAGTTCAGGGGTCAAACACACAATACTTCAGTTTCAAACTCGTCATACTCTCCAGGTTTGAAACGAATTCCTGCCGATGATCTGTTGCTGAATTTTGGCAGGGATAGACGCTCATTTGCCAAGATTGAGAAACCTTACATGGAAGATCCTTTTATGAAAGATTTTGGAGGCTCTAGTTTTGATGGACGAGATCCTTATACTGGTGGTCTTGTTGGGGTGGTTAAGAGGAAGAAGGATGTGATTAAGCAAACTGATTTTCATGACCCTGTTAGAGATTCGTTTGAGGCCGAACTTGAGAGAGTTCAACAGATTCAAGAGCAGGAACGACAGCGAATTATTGAGGAGCAAGAAAGAGCTTTGGAACTAGCTAGGAGAGAAGAGGAAGAGAGACAGAGGCTTGCAAGGGAACAGGAAGAAAGGCAGAGGAGAGCTGAAGAAATAGCCAGGGAAGCAGCATGGAGAGCTGAGCAAGAGAGATTGGAGGCTGTACAAAAAGCTGAAGAACTTCGGATTGCTAGAGAGGAAGAAAAACAAAGAATATTTGTGGAGGAAGAGAGAAGAAAGCAGGCTGCTAAACTGAAGCTTTTAGAATTAGAGGAAAGAATGGCCAAGAGGCAGGCTGAAGCTGTGAAATCAAGCACTTTGACTACAGATATTCCTGAAAAGAAGATTTCCAGTGTTGTAAAAGATGCTTCCAGGTTGGCGGACACTGTTGATTGGGAAGATGGTGAAAAGATGGTGGAGCGAATCACTACATCAGCTTCTTCTGAGTCATCTAGCATAAATAGGCCCTCTGAGGTGGGCCTTAGAACTCAAGTTTCTAGCGATGGTTCTCCTTCCTTCGGTGACAGAGGCAAGTCTGTTAATTCATGGAGAAGAGATTTTTATGACAGAGGAAGTGGCTCTCAATTTGTTCTACAGGATCAGAGTACTGGCTACCCTGGTCCAAGGCGGGAGGCAACAACTGGTGGGCGTGTATCTTCTAGGAAAGAGTTTTATGGGGGAGCTGGACTTACAACTTCTAGAATATATAATAGAAGAGGCATGGCAGAACCACAATCTGATGATTATTCTCAGCTAAGAGGGCAAAGACCTAACCTTAGTGGGGGTGGTGATCAGTATAACAGGAGCCAAGAGTTCGACTCTGAATTTCAGGATAATGTTGAGAATTTTGGTGATCATGGATGGAGGCAGGAGGGTGGTCGCAACAACTTCTATTTTCCTTATCCTGAACGAGTAAATCCAATTTCTGAGGCTGATGGGTCCTATTCTGTTGGAAGGTCACGCTATTCCCAGAGGCAACCTCGTGTTCTTCCTCCTCCATCTGTAGCTTCCATACAGAAATCTTCTGTGAGGGGTGAATTCACATCTGTTACCCGGGATATTGCAGAAAGTGAGATACAATACGATCATCTGGCCAGGAATGTTTCTACTTCTCAGACAAGGTATATTCATCATGAAAATCGTACACTTCCTGAGATAATTGATGTTAATTTAGAGAATGGTGAGAATGAGGAGCAGAAACCAGATGGCAACACAACACTGCGGTGCGACTCACAGTCAACCCTTTCTGTATTTAGCCCCCCAACCTCTCCAACTCATTTATCTCACGAGGACTTGGATGATTCTGGAGATTCTCCTGTTTTATCCGCTAGCAGAGAAGGCACACTGTCAATAGAAGACAATGAATCTGCTGTACCTGCCAAGGCTGGTAAAGAGATCATGATTACCTCTACCAGGGCATCTACAGGCGATGAAGATGAATGGGGTGTTGTAGATGAACATGTGCAGGAACAGGAAGAATATGATGAAGATGATGATGGGTATCGAGAAGAAGACGAGGTCCATGAAGGAGAGGACGAGAACATTGACCTTGCACAGAATTTTGATGATTTGCATTTAGATGATAAAGGGTCACCCCATATGTTAGATAACTTGGTATTAGGTTTTAACGAAGGTGTTGAAGTGGGGATGCCGAATGACGAGTTTGAAAGAATTTTAGGAAATGAGGAAAATATGTTTGTCGCACCAGAAATCTCAAACTGCATCAGGGAAGAGCTGGGGTCTTCTGAAGGATTGCAAGTTGATGGTAAAGTCTGTCAATACGAGGATGCTTCCTCTCAAATAAGGATCGACCCTGAGGAGATGCAGGACTTGGTTATGCAATCTGAAACTGCCCAAGCATTGCCAGAACCTGAAATTAACGAGCAAGGAAATTCTTCTTGCAGATCTAGTGTGTCTGTTCAGCAGCCAATCTCATCTTCAGTTTTAACGGCCTCACAATCTTCATCTGGTCAAGTTATTGTGCCAAATGCTGCCGGTTCAGGTCAAGCTGAGCCTCCTGTTAAGCTTCAGTTTGGGTTATTCTCAGGTCCTTCTCTCATTCCATCTCCTGTACCAGCCATACAGATAGGTTCTATACAGATGCCTCTTCATTTGCATCCTCAGATGACCCCATCTATGACTCACATGCATTCATCACAGCCCCCTCTATTCCAGTTTGGGCAGCTAAGGTATACCTCTTCTGTCTCCCAAGGTGTACTGCCTTTGGCTCCTCAACCACTGACATTTGTTCCACCAGCTGTTCAAACTGGTTTTCCTTTAAATAAGAACCCAGGAGATGCTCTGCCCATTCAAACTTCTCAGGAAACCTGTGCTCATAATTCTCGGAAAAATGACGTGTTGCCTCTTTTGATGGATAATCAACAAGGCCTTGTGTCAAGATCTTTGAATGTGAACTCATCAGGGGAGTCAAAGTCATTACCATTAACTGAAAGCATAGAAAGCCAAGTTATGGCTCAGCAGTATCAAACTGCAGGTTCTTGCATTGATGAGAGCAATTCCAGATCTGAACCAGGGTTTCAAGCAGAACATCAAAGACACCATGTTTCAACTTCAGACAATCATTATGTGGTATCAAGGGGGAAAGAATCTGAAGGTCGAGCTCAGGATGGGATGGGATCACTGGATTCTGTATCAAGAGATAAAGGTTTGAGTGGGTTAAAAGCTCGTGGTCAGTTTCCTGGTGGAAGAGGGAAAAAATATGTCTTTACAGTAAAAAATTCTGGATCTAGATTGCCATTCCCAGGTTCCGAATCTACTCGCTTAGATACTGGTGGATTCCAGAGGCGGCCTAGGCGCAATATTCCACGTACTGAGTTTCGTGTTCGGGAAACTGTGGATAAAAAATTGTCTAGTAGTCAAGTTTCTTCTAACCATGTAGAGGTAGACGATAAGCCAACTGTTAGTGGAAGAACTGCTGTCAATTCTGCCAGAAATGGGACTAGGAAGGTCTTCGTATCTAATAAGCCATCAAAAAGAGCCTTAGAGCCTGAAGGATTAAGCTCTGGGGCAAGTACTTCTCTTGAGCTTGATGCTGGCAATAGGTCTGAAAAGGGAGTGAAAAAAGAGTATTTGGGCAAGAGCCAGGGAAGCCAATATTATGGGGAAAGTAACTTCAGAAAGAATATTTGTTCTGGGGAGGATGTTGATGCCCCTATGCAGAGTGGCATCATACGTGTATTTGAGCAACCTGGCATAGAAGCTCCCAGTGATGAGGATGATTTCATTGAGGTACGATCTAAAAGGCAGATGCTGAATGATAGGCGTGAACAAAGAGAGAAAGAGATCAAGGCAAAGTCCCACAATTCAAAGGTTTATACGTTCTCCTTTCCTTTTTATTTATTTTTGTTATTACAAGTTTAAAATTTAATAAATTTGATGAGTACTTCTTTAGATCCCACGAAAAAGTCGATCTACTTCGAAAATTGCATTGTCCTCTGTCAATTCAAGCAAAGTTTATGCTGCTAAGGTCGCAGAAACAGTGAAGAGAACTCGATCTGATTTTGTTGCTGCTGATGGAGGAGGACGTGGTTCGGGAAATATTGTGGTGTCAAGTGCACTTAGTTCCTCAATAGTCTCTCAACCATTGGCCCCAATTGGGACTCCTGCTCTGAAATCTGATTCCCAGACCGAGCGATCACATACTGCTAGGTTGGTATTCATTATGAAAGAACTTTCATGCATTGTCATCTTTCAGATCTGAACAAATATTTTATATTATTTTACAGGTCTATCCAGACGAGTGGCCCTGCCTTGGCAACTAGTGATGGAAGAAATCTCGAGTCAAGCTTGATGTTTGATAAGAAGAATGATATTTTGGATAATGTTCCATCATCTTTTCCTTCCTGGGGCAATTCACGTATAAACCAACAGGTACCGGGGTGGAAATGGAGACCTTGGTTGAGTTTTATTGTTGTAAATTGCATATATTTCTGGATGTAAATATAGGATTTTGATATTGACCTTGTCTACCGTTATTTGTTCATTGCTTACTTTTGTGGATCTATAGGCAATTTTAATATTGTTGTTACTATGTTAGAAGACCTCTATTCTATCGATGCTTCATGTTTATTTCAATTTGAGCGCAAGAAGTGTTGAACCTTTATCTAAGTTCAAGCTGACTGTACTTGCTACTTAGAGTTATACTTCTAATGTGCTTTTACTTGTTTATATGTTGTAATATCTGATATAATTTCAAACTGATTAGATTCATTGGCAGGTTATGGCTCTGACACAGACCCAACTTGATGAGGCTATGAAGCCTGCGCAGTTTGATTTACATCCTCCGGTAGGAGATCATTCTAGCTTAGCTGGTGATCCTACTGTGCCATCCTCATCTATCTTAGCAATAGATAGATCATTTTCTTCTGCTGCTAATCCAATCAGTTCTCTGCTTGCGGGGGAGAAAATTCAGTTTGGTGAGTATCGGAGGTACTGATTTGAGGAGTTTACTTTCATTAATTCTAATTTTTTTTTCCCAATTATGTATACAGGTGCAGTCACATCTCCAACAGTTCTTCCTCCTGATAGCTGTTCCACTTTGCTTGGGATTGGCCCCACAGGTCTCTGTCACTCAGACATGCAAATTCCTCACAAGCTTTCTGGTGCGGAGAATGATTGTCATCTTTTCTTTGAGAAAGAGAAACATCATTCTGAATCTCGTACTCGTATTGAAGATAGTGAAGCTGAAGCTGAGGCAGCTGCTTCTGCCGTTGCTGTTGCAGCTATCAGTAGTGATGAGATAGTCACTAATGGGCTTGGCACGAGCTCTGGTCCAGTTACTGATACCAACAATTTTGGCGGTGGAGATATTAACGTTATAATAGCAGGTACTGGAAGCTGAGTAGTTATTACCTTTTATTTTGTTTGTTTTTTTGGTTATACGACTTTGTTGATTACTGCATTACTGTGTTACAGGCTCTGCTGGTAATCAGCAATTTGCTAGCAAAACAAGGGCGGATGACTCTCTTACTGTAGCCCTTCCTGCAGATTTGTCCGTTGAGACCCCCCCAATTTCCCTGTGGCCATCTTTGCCGAGTCCACAGAATTCTTCAAGCCAGATGCTTTCACATTTCCCCGGAGGTTCACCTTCCCAATTTCCCTTTTATGAGATCAATCCTATGTTGGGAGGTCCTGTCTTTACTTTTGGACCGCATGATGAGTCAGTATCCACCACCCAAGCTCAAACACAAAAAAGCAGTGCACCAGCACCTGGCCCTCTTGGATCCTGGAAACAGTGCCATTCTGGTGTCGATTCATTCTACGGGCCTCCTGCTGGTTTTACTGGTCCGTTCATAAGTCCTGGAGGTATCCCAGGAGTTCAAGGTCCTCCGCACATGGTTGTATACAATCACTTTGCTCCTGTTGGACAGTTCGGGCAAGTTGGCTTGAGTTTCATGGGTGCTACTTATATTCCATCTGGAAAACAGCCTGACTGGAAGCATAGCCCTGGGCCTTCTTTGGGTGTTGAAGGGGATCAGAAGAATTTAAATATGGTTTCAGCTCAACGCATGCCCACCAACTTACCTCCAATCCAGCATCTTGCACCTGGTTCGCCTCTACTGCCAATGGCTTCTCCATTAGCTATGTTCGACGTTTCTCCGTTCCAGGTACAGTTCGTTTATTTTGTTACCCTTTTCGTTGTTTGTATAGATCACGAGGGAGAACATTTTGTGTGGAAGAAATGTAAGGTTCGAGATTATCTATATTTCTAAGCTGTATTTCTGGTATTACATAATGAAGTAGATGCATGGATTGGCAGTTGTGCTAATCAATTGTTTTTTTTCTGCTACAAAATGTCCTGATGGTTTGCTGCTTAATATTTGCAGGCCTCTCCTGAAATGTCTGTTCAAGCTCGTTGGCCTTCTTCAGCATCCTCTGTTCAGCCTGTGCCGCTGTCCATGCCTTTGCAGCAGCAGGCAGAGGGCATTCTTCCCTCGCATTTCAGTCATGCATCATCTGCTGACCCGTCATTTACAGTTAATAGGTTTCCTGGATCACAACCTTCTGTAGCCTCTGACCACAAGCGTAATTATACTGTGGCAGCCGATGCAACTGTCACCCAACTTCCAGATGAACTTGGAATAGTTGATGCTTCGAGTTGCGTCAGTTCTGGGGGTTCAGTACCAAATGTTGACATTAAGAGCTTATCAGTGAACTCGGTTACTGATGCTGGCAAGACTGGTGTTCAGAATTGCAGTAGCAGCAACAGTAGCCTGAATGCAGGCACCAATTTAAAATCTCAGTCGCCTCAGCATAAGGGCATACCCGCCCAGCAGTACAGTCATTCTTCTGGATACAATTATCAGAGAGGTGGTGCTTCTCAAAAGAATAGTTCAGGTGGCAGCGAATGGCCCCACCGTAGAACAGGGTTCATGGGAAGAAACCAGTCTGGAGCTGAAAAGAACTTTTCCTCTGCAAAAATGAAGCAAATTTATGTGGCCAAGCAACCATCAAGCGGGAATCTCAGAGTATAGAAAGGGAGCTTGCCTAGATTTCGGATTTGCATTGAACGGATTGTTTTCAGTCCAGAAATCAAAGTTTTGGTTGGTTTTTTGTTTTTGTTTTTTGTTTTTGTGTTCATGTTCCGTTAGTAAAGTGTGTTGGAATTAGTCAGTCTGTAGAGACCCATCCACTATGGATGAATGGCCGATGAACTTTGGTGGTGACTGCTACTGCAGTTTGATTGGGCTGCCATTCCAGACTAAAGGGATAATTTGATTTCATTCGTCCAAGTTACGTGCCGGGACATGGGACAGTCGTCTATCATGATATGAAGTTTTAGTCGATTTCAAAAAAAGAAGAAAGTTTATTATTTATTGGGACTGATGTACTCATATTGCTGATTTTTAAGGTAATATCTGCCATGCTATCAAATGATCAAATTGGTGGGAACTTTCGCTTAATTTTGATGTCATTTTTTCTACTTCTTAAGTTGTCTTTCTATCTTAGATTCTTATGCATCTAAATCTATTAAGCTAAGGCTGGATGGCCAAGTTCAAAAACTCTCTTTGATTGTAGCATAGCTATGAACTGTAAATTGTGTTTTTGGCCAGGTTTCCGTGAAAGCGCCGTCATTTCTGGATTTCCAAATTGGGTTCCCAGACCCACGGTGGGCCTGGCCTTATCTCCACGGAACTCGATTGCATCTCTGTCATAAGCCCTGGCGGCTTGCTTGGTCGTGTGGAAAGTGCTTAACCACACCCTTGCGACCGACCCCCTTTGGGTCTCGACTATCAGCAGCTCATTTGCTCCAAGGCCTCTGCTCTGCTCCCTTGAATGTCCACTTCCATTTGATTTCATTCTCTTCTCTTCTGCTGCTTTAAAATATTGTTGATGCTCGATGCTCGATAGAAATTCTTTCTGGGTCTCACTTTCTATACAAATGTAGATAGACATCGATGTCGATAAAATGTGGGTGTTTGAATTAATGCACCATTTTTAGAGAGCATGGAAGAGACGAGAAGATGATGGAACGAATGTTGTGCATTATTCATTGAAACAAGTGCGTTTAAACAGGCTTGGAAACCACAGGTGTGAGGAAACGAACTTTGTCTAGGCCTCACTGCCCCTGCACACTTGACACTGAATCAATTTCCTCTTTTATTTTTAATAAAAGAAATCAAACTACACTTTGATGTGTCAATATGTTGACAAATATTGGCGATAATTGAAAGGATTGTTGAAACATTGCAAATATGTTTTGAATCAAGAGATGGGATGGGATACCCTTAGTACCTTTGATGATATCCACCCTTGCTTACATGCATCTCTCTCTACTTCCTACAATATAACAATTTTTACATATTACTAATATCAACATCAATATCAGTATCAAAACCGATATTGATATCTAGTCCCTTTGAACTCTCTACAGATTATATAATATATTATTATTATTATTATTATTAGTTTAATTCTACGAACGCCGTCGTCTCCTTCCATTGCTCTGCTCGGTCGTCGTCAGTTGCAGAGATTGCTGCTCGTCATCAACGGCGCGTGCATCTCAACCGACTTCATTGCTTTCGCATGTGGTGCGTTGCTGCACCCTATTTTCTCCTCTCTCACCCTTTTCATCTTCTTCTTCTCCTCCTTCCCTTTCAACCAAACCCCAAACAGCTTCAGAGTTTCGCCGCCGTTACCTACACTCCCCTCTTCTTCTTCTTCTTCTTCTTCTTCTTCTTCTTCTTCTTCTTCTTCCTCCTCCTCGTCGATCTTACCCTTGCCTTTCAGATCTTCGCCCGAACCACGATTCCTCATGATGTTGTTGATCTGATCCGGCGCCACCTTCAAATAGTCCGTCAGAAAGACTACCAGCTCGTCACACTGTTTCTTCGTCTGTGCCAGCTCCGAATTCAGCATCTCGTTATCCTTTCTTAATTTCTCGTTCTCCTCAGTCAGATCGGCGAATTGTGCCATCGTTCCCATCTCCACCGATCCCGGATTCTTCGAATCCGGCGATGAAGTCGAAGTCGATCCGATATCCTCCCCGGAGTTTGACGGCGAAGAGTTGCCTCCTCCGCCGAATTTACCGGGATGAGCAGTCTGCGACGGTTGCGACATCACGACCGTCTTTCGGCGACGGATTTTGGATAGGAGCTCCTTGTGGCCCCGTCGGAAATTGTCGTTGGCGAATTCCCATTTGTCCGGTACTATCTTCCGGAACCCCTGGATTAGGGATAAACCCAAAATCAATTAATTAAATTAATTAATTGATAAAGATTCGGTATACGGATGAAGACATGCGGCAATTTCGTGGGAGTGGGAGAAAAACAAAGAACAATCCAACACGTGGCTTTAAAAATTGAACAATATAAAAAATGTGTGAAGAAGTCTCTAGAGGCATCTGGACGGTGTGAAATTCACGACTTTTCTACGCTATCATTCCTTGACTAAATTCATGTGATCCTGTGGTTGTAAAAATGCAGAAACCAATAGTTCATATGAACAAATTAAAAAAGATGAACAAGAACACCAACAAGGGTGTGAATCCAAAGGGTAAATAAGAAATTGAATCAATTACAAAACTAATATTAGTTGTTTGTATTTGATAAACTAAAAGAGGGAGCAAATTAATTGCATGATTAAATTTGGAGAGAGCGGTGGGTTGGCTTACGTAAGTGTTAAGCTGACGGACAAAGCTGGAGAAGTTGTTGTGTTTGAAATAAGTGGGAAGCAAATCTCTGGCGAAATCGGCGGTCTTCCAGACGATGAAGGTAGCGCCAGATTGGTTCCAGGAAACGACGCCGTCGGTGGCAGGATCGTCGACGAGCTGGTAGGTCTTGGTGAGAAAGGGCGCCGGGAGAGACCTCTGTGCCATTGATGGGAAGAAACAGGGGAGCTAAAAACAATATTGTAATAGGAAGAAATAGAGAGAAATAGCGGGCGGATGAAGAGAGTCAGAAGACGATGAGATGGCTGAAGAGAAGAAGAGCGGTGAGGAATTCCCAACCCCAGCAGTAGAATCCGGAGATGGAGGGAAGGGGTCTGTCAAATTCCATGACGGAATGGAGGGAAGAAATGGATCATAACCACAAATGGGAACAACAGTTGAACCCAGATTGCAATTAGAATGGAACTCTTCTTTTCCCACTTCCTGTAACAATAACAATAATAATAGTAAGGGCCCTTTTTAAAAAGAAGAAGAAGAAGAAGGGAGAAAGAAAGGTGGGAGTTGCTTCTAGAAGTGTTGAGAAACAAATAGAAGGGAATAAAGAATATAGTAAAATAAATAGATTAAAGAAAAGGGGGGGAGGAACAGAAACAACCAGTCCGCCCTCCTCCACTAATACCTGCTTCTAATTCAAACCCTTTGAAAATACAGACACAGAGCAGTAGATGGAGCAGATAAAGATTGGAAAAACAAAAGGGGCTCTTTTTGTATTGTAATCCAATTTTTTCGTTGTTTTTTCCTTTTTTGTAATGTTTCTTTAGTTTAAGATAAGCACAAATGTTTCTTTAGTTTAAGATAAGCACAATGTTGGGAAGAGAAAGAGAAAGAGAAAGAGAAAGAGAAAAAGAAACTTAATTTGATGGGAAGGAGGGCGTAGTAGGTAAGTAGAGACGTTTCATTTGTGTTCTCCAACATTTTCACGGACATGCCGAACCTGAAGATTGAAGACTGGTTCACACTTGTCCAACACCCCCTTCTAAATTCATTACCCTTTTTTCTTTTTTTCTTTTTTTTTTTACCAGAAACAACCAAACTGTATGAGGTAGAGTAAGAGAAATGTTAGGAGGTCACCAAACTCCAAGAGGGGGGCGCTGAAAATACCAGACACCATTGTGTGAATGTGGGATTTGGACAGCACATTGTTTTGAACATGTTGTTGGTCGTAGTTTTGACGCCCCACCCCCATACCAAAACGACCCAAGCCAAGCCCAGCCTTGTGGAATTATATATATATATATATATTATATATTATAAGGTCAATGTGATGGGCATCAAATTCCAACGCCCACGCTGCCACCGCCTCCACATCTCTCTCCGTGGAATTGGAATGCCCGCCCAGCCCAGCCCGCCCCAAACCTGGAGGCTGCCTCCGCCTCTGCTCTTTTGACGTTTCTTTCCCTTTTCTATTCCACTTTTTGCCTAACCTTTTGACAAAGTACGCAACCAAACATATCCCCATCACCTCGCCATTCTTCAATATATATAACGCGAGTGTCACCAATGATATCATATAAACATTTACAGATCAAAAAGGCATTGTATTGTGCATTGTGTTCAGAGTCAATTAAAAGCGCCTACCCTCGAGGATAATTCAATTTAAACAATACAGATTATTCAACCATTCAAACAGTTGAAGAATATTAGAAAACTGTCGGCAATGGCTTCACCTTAGCTTAGCCAGTATGAATTAATTATCCATAATTGCATAAACTAAATAACAAATTATAAATTCATGATTATTATCTAAATAATGTATGGATGCATTATTATGAATCTGAAATCTTAGGAAATTGACTTTTGAAACATCATCGTATTCAATCAAAAATCAAAAAGCATTTTCGCAGAAAGACAAGACAGGTGTGTGCTGGTTTTTTTCTGGTTTGAGAAGCATTTAATTCCACCAATTTTTCCAAAATAGGAATTTCTCAAAATCTTCTCAAACAATCCTTACAACATTTGAGTTTGATTGTCAGATATTTTTACAGATTCAAATTCTGTCCTTTCATCTTACATATTTTAAGTAACAAGAGTTGACCCAGAACCCAAAATTTTGTTCCAAATGTGAAACATATGAGAGTTAATTAATATTCCCTGTTTTGACTTTAAAGAAAGATCCTTTTATTTTCCTTTTCCCATTGTGATATTGAAATTTGTGACATTAATTCTTTTAATTATTGTTGCTTCAACTTGCACTCGAATTTTGGTTTTGAATGGATCTTCAAGCCCATATGACTGAAGAGTTCAAAACCATCTACCATTAATTTTTATGCTTTGACTGACAGAATTTGTAGTAAAGTCATGCAATTTTTAGACATGAAAATTGTATGCTTTGACCAAAAAGGAAATTGGTACATTAATCAAATTAAATGGAACTTCGCTTTATTGAGCGTGTGCGTGATTGTAGGCATGATTGACTGTAACATTAATTTAGGTAATTCAAGGGGTGATTCTCTTTGTAGAGAATAAGAAGTAGGAACAATTTAAAGCTAGGGTGAGAACATCAATTTAGTTAGACCTGAGTGCAATAGAATCATGAAACATAATTAGAGGGTGATTTTCTTAGTGTTCCTGATAAGTCCAGAATGAGGGAGTCAAAACTAAAAAAAACATGGAGACGTGAATCCATGTCAAGACCGTCAAACCACTTTAGAGACCTAGAAGACCATGACAATTTTGGAAGAAACAAAGTAGCCTCCTAGGCCGATAGTCAGTCTAGTACAGTACCAGAGCAGTCGGGCATTGTAGGTGTGAGGCACCGACTTGATGGTTTGCTAGATTACCAGCGGCCTAATTTTATGATAGTTTTCCAATGGTTTTCTTCATCCTACATTGAATGGTCGGTTAGTCTTTGGATACCTCTATATACGGAGTGTGACACCATATTTACAAATTATTTAAGAACAATTTGCAAATATGATATCAGCTTTGATCGCCAACCTAAAAATACCCATTAAAATATGTGTAAGAATGTAGAATTAATGTAATAGATAGTTATTCTGCATGGTGGGTATTATATATTGTCGGTAGCCCCAGAATTGGTCCAATTGGACTTTCCATCCATCAAAGCCCCATTAGTGGTCTGGAAACCACTGCCCAAGATGCTCTATAAACAGAGAAAATATTGGGGTAAGGTACACAAACGAGTTTGGATACAAGGGTAAAGATCCTTTTCATTGAACAAATAGCCAAAAGAAGATTTTTACCCACATCAATTTATCATAACAAGACTTTTCCAAATCGATAATTTGGTGCTCTGACTTCACCCAATCCAACAATTCTTCCCCTGCTTCATAAGCTTCGTTTAGCTAGCTTAACTAGGAAGCTTTTCCTAAGAATATCTACATGATTTCAAAAGGAAGAAAGAGCCAGCTGCCTCCACATTCTGTCAATTTCTTGTGTTCGCTGAATATAATATGTTAATATATATCTTTGGAGTCGACTTGAGATCGGAATTTGAGAAACAGAGAATTCAAGAAAAAAAGGAACTTGGATAATTGAGGATTAAATGTGTATGTGTTGATTAGAATCTGTATTCAAGCCAGAACGGAAGTTTGGGAAGAAAAATAATAAACATGATACAAATTTTGTGATGAATTGATCGGCAATAATCAATACTGCCGTACTGAACAAGCAACCACCTGCGCCCATTGCTTCAGCCTTGCTTTCACCGTCTGCGGATTCTCCCCTGAAAACCCAGTTCGAAATTTCCCGACACCCAAACAGACAAAAGTAAAATCAAGACCGTTGGATTCTTACAATTTTCACTATTCAATTTCAAGGGTTGTAAAGAGGGTAACATACCGAGGCTGATTATGGCGGCGGGGCTACTCTGAGCAGAGGGAGAAAGAGAGTCCGAAACAGGGGAAGAGCAGAGAGACGCCGACGAGTTCGAGAGAGTGCGATAGTAGTGCTTGTTGACGGCGTGGTAAAAGCCCAACGCCGGGAAAGTTTCACAGAGTCGAGGGTCCACCTCAGGAGAGTTGAATCCGAACCCCAACTCAACGCAGGCTTTGAGTTCTTCGAAGTCATCGTCGGTCACGCTCTTGCTCCGCCGAATCTTGCTTTGGGTTTTGCGGCGGAGCCAGGCCTCCTCACGGTCCGCATCCGGCGACCAAGACAAGTGCTTGTAGAGTGGGAAAGGCCGTGCCAAGGCCGGAGGCGGTGAGCGGAGATCGTCAATATCCGACATGTTTGCACTGCCGGGGGTCCGGAGACCTCGCCGGAGAGAGCAATTGAATGAGGATTTCTTAATGGAGTGGACTAAAAGGGGAATATAGGGAGCGTCGGGTTGGGGTTGGTGGTAGGCCAGGGATAAAGACTTCAACTTTGGTTGGACCTCGTCATGCTGACCTGTCGCCGTTCTGCCTTTTTTTTTTTCAAGTTTATTTCATCATTTTTCATTCCTTTTACTTCCTTTTACTGTAAAAGACAATATCTAGTAGTGATAGACTTGTTCTGAAACAAGAGGTGGAGACAATATCTAGTAGTGATAGACTTATTCTGAAACAAGAGGCGGAGACGTGCTGATACGTGGTGTGCTGATGTTGATGATGATAGTACGCTTAAACAGCATGTTTTTGAAAGGCTAACCAAAACCATTTGGGGTGCTTGAATTGGTTCCTTTGCTGTCATTTCCCCTTTGAAGTCTTGAAACTCTCTTCTGCATGGAATGTTCCTTCCATCCCCACTTCCACTCAGTTTTGGAGTAATTTTCTTAACATTTTCAACACACACACACACATTCCCATCTCACTTTCACAATCACGCCTGTTCCTACTGAAAATCGAAGCAGCTCAATGGATTCAACCCACTCTATACACGATCACACCAACCCGAACTTTATTATTGCCCACCTACTTCAAATAGTTTTTAAATAATTATCAAACTACTCTTCATCCATGCTCATAAACATAATAAAGACAATGGGTTTGTAACATACACTGTGTAATTATCTTGAAGAATTAAAAACTCCATTTTGCCAACAACAAGAATACTAAGGATTTGGTAACCCAACAACAACAATTTTATGGAGGTATAAATGTACCATAATAATTGATGAATTTTTTTTTTTTTTTATTATTATTATTATTATTATTATTATTATTATACCCCTCTTACTTATATTCTAATTCAATTCAATTAAAGTTTTAAGCAACAAAAAAGATGTTAGTTTCGGTATCATTCCCTACATGATGCCAAGACATCTACCTATGAAAAATAATTGTGAAGTAAGTTGCTTAGCGAAGCACAAGGGACGATATAATTTTTTAATAACAACTTGAATGTATTTTAACTCTTAAAGAAATTATTAAAAAGTTTGTGTGAAGATGAAGAATTCAAATCTTTATTTTCTATAATTGAGTTGCTATATTAAAAATGAATATAAATATAAGGAGAAAAACAATATTAAAAATTTTAAAACAATTTATTTTAGAATTTATAATTAAAGAAAATATGTTAGGTGATGCTTGTATTTATTACACATTTGGTTCATAATATATGGTAAAAGGTAAGCCCCTAAGTTTGGATCAAAAAAGCTTTTCAAGAAATACATGTTATTGTAATGTGTGAAAATGATACAATTGGGGCTTTCTTGTAACACGACTTCACGTGACAATCACATGTTTCTTGTTGTTTTCAGTTGTGTATCACGTTCAACGGTACAACTGATTTCCTTTTGCTTCTATTTATTTTATTTTATTTTTATGAGGTAAATATAATTAAATCAGTACAGAAAAAGAAAGCAGTGTCTTAAAATCTGAGGTGGGGTCCACAGCATTAAACATTTTAACACCCACACTACACCTCTCCTCTCCGCCCTCTACCTCTATAAGTACCTCACCTTCTGTTTCTCCCCAAATTCTTCCCGTCTTCTTCTTCTTCTTCTTCTTCTATTTCTTACTGCTCCATTCAATGGTGGATGTTGACAGTAGGATAGTCGGTCTCAATCCGGCACATATTGCCGGACTCCGACGCCTCTCCGCCCGTGCTGCTGCCGTTACTCCTTCTCATCCTGCACGCGCCGGCCTTCTCTCCTTCTCTTCTCTGGCTGAGAAGGTCATCACTCATATGCGCAACACTGGCGTCCAGGTGCAACCGGGCCTCTCCGTAGCTGAGTTCGCTCGAGCCGAGGCTGAGTTTGGCTTCGTTTTCCCTCCGGATCTCCGAGCCGTACTGTCCGCTGGTTTGCCGGTGGGTCCTGGCTTCCCCGATTGGCGAGCTTCCGGCGCCAGGCAGCATCTTAGAGCCACGCTTGATTTTCCAATTGCGGCCATCAGTTTCCAAATCGCGAAGAATACGTTCTGGTCCAAGTCATGGGGTCCGAGGCCCTTAGACCCGGAAAAGGCACTACGGGTTGCGAGAAATGCTCTGAAGAGAGCGCCTCTTTTGATTCCCCTCTTCAGTCATTGCTACATTCCCTGCAACCCATCTCTGGCAGGGAACCCAATCTTCTCCGTCGATGAGAATCGGATCTCCTTTTGCGGTCTGGATCTATCCGATTTCTTCGAGCGGGAATTCCTTATTCGGAGCTCCGAATCTGATACCCACTTTCTCAAAAAGCAAAGGTCCATCAGCGAAAAATCGGCCGGCTCCTCTAACTTCTCGCGACGAAGCCTGGACACCGGAGCAAGAACGCCGAGGTGGGTGGAGTTCTGGAGCGACGCCGCCGTTGATCGGCGGCGGAGAAACTCGTTGTCGTCGGCGTGTTCATCGCCGGATTGGGTATTCGAGATGCCGAGATCGGGAATTCCGAAATGGGTAAAGGACTACATTGAAGAAATAGGATCGAGACTGAGAGAAGGTGGATGGAGCGAAACGGACATTTCAGAGATGGTACAAGTGTCAGCCTCCGGTGCCTCTTTTGATTCCCCTCTTCAGTCATTGCTACATTCCCTGCAACCCATCTCTGGCAGGGAACCCAATCTTCTCCGTCGATGAGAATCGGATCTCCTTTTGCGGTCTGGATCTATCCGATTTCTTCGAGCGGGAATTCCTTATTCGGAGCTCCGAATCTGATACCCACTTTCTCAAAAAGCAAAGGTCCATCAGCGAAAAATCGGCCGGCTCCTCTAACTTCTCGCGACGAAGCCTGGACACCGGAGCAAGAACGCCGAGGTGGGTGGAGTTCTGGAGCGACGCCGCCGTTGATCGGCGGCGGAGAAACTCGTTGTCGTCGGCGTGTTCATCGCCGGATTGGGTATTCGAGATGCCGAGATCGGGAATTCCGAAATGGGTAAAGGACTACATTGAAGAAATAGGATCGAGACTGAGAGAAGGTGGATGGAGCGAAACGGACATTTCAGAGATGGTACAAGTGTCAGCCTCCGGATTCTTCGAAGGAGCGATGGTCATAGTGGACAACCAGGCGGTTCTAGACGCTCTGCTTGTAAAAACGGATCGGTTTTCGGAGCTTCTCCGAAAAGCGGGATGGAGCTCCGAAGAAGTGTCGTACGCTCTGGGGTTCGATCATCGACCCGAAAAGGAACGAAAACCGGCAAAGAAGCTGTCTCCAGAGCTGGTGGAAAGAATCGGGAAACTGGCGGAGTCGGTTAGTGGGTGATAGTAGTAAGGGCATCCCAATCCCCCATCTGCCAAGATTCCTCATTTTGCCTGTTTTTAAAATTTCAAGGTCTTGGGTTTTAAATTTGTTTCACACCCACAGTCATTACTATTTTATATTTATTTATATATATATGTATAAACCATAGTACACTAATGGAAAAAGGATCCGTTCATGTATGTATGTATATGAATAATAGGCATACATGAGAAATTAAGAAATATTAAATTATTTTGTCAATTTTGAAATCCAGGTTACATTTTTTTTTTTTTTTTTTTCTTTTTTTCTTTTTAAGAATTGGGTCTCACTCCAATCCAATTGGAATCACAGAAATAGAAGCAAGAAAGGGGGGTTTCTGGGAGAGGCGGGAGCGTGGGACACCCAAACGACCATGACATTCCATGCAACCAAAGGGGGCTGTCGTTTAGCGTCTAGAAATTAAAAGTAAAAATCTTATATTTTGGATTATATGTCCTCATGTTTTTTCTTTTCTGGGTGAAATTTTCCCGAGAAAATTAGTTCAAACAGTTGAAAGCGTCGGAAGGGGAGGTGCCATACGAGAAAAATTAGTGGCTGAAAATGTTAAAACTACAATTATTTTAAAATGGTCCAAAATTAATAATTCCTTAGAATTGGAGCATTCAAGTTGAATTATTGAATTATATTCTGCAAATTATTGAATAACAATAATTAAACATGACAAAATATAATGGGTTTTTCAAAATTAGGAAAAAAAAAAAAGTTTAATTCTCTTACCCACATTGTATATGATTAAACCAAACAACATTCAAATTACTTTCTTTTTCTCTTTTAGAATATATCATTATTTAATATTTTACGCACGTGGGTTGTAATAAATAAAGTGGGATGTTTTTACAAGTAGATAAGGTTGGAAGGCATTGGAAAAGCGAATTGAAATAGTTGGGGATATCATTATTTTGCCACCTCCACCGCCGCTGTCCTGTTTGTATTAAATGCAGTGGAGGAAGACGCATAGAAAAAATGATGGTATGGGCCAAATGGGCCTCTGATACTGGGCTAACGTACTCTTCTGACCCAGATCAAGCTTGTCTTGTTAGGTCGGATCCAAGTAACATGGCCTGGTCACGGTGTTGACATTCATTTAGCTTCAAATCCTTCGTATCACACTGGAAGGAAGGTACAGGAAGCGACAACAAACTTTATAAAAAAAACAGAAAAGATTAGATATGAAGTCCCTGGTCTTGTATTTAATCCATTTACTTTAATGCAAAATCATAGAGATGATAGGATGATTGAACAAAAAAAGTTAAAAGTAACTAAAAACTGAAAGTTGGAGAGAGTGTGTGCGCTTATAAAAAATGAAACAATAATTGAAGTCATATGATTTTTGTCTGTTATAGAGAACAGGGAATAGACATTGCACATGTCCCAAGGCCAAAGGGTTGCACCCCTATCTATCTTTCCTATCACCTTCTTACACTTACATGCACCTCCTCTCTCAACACACACTACTTTATTTATTTCCTTTCAAAAACCTACCAACTTGCATTCATTTTTATATGCGTGTGTTAAAACTTTGAAACTGATGACGATATATAACATAATGGGCTTGAGTTTTTACAAATGGTGTTAGAATTAAACATAGGGTAGTATGCCAATGAAGACACTCGGTGAATTGTTAGAGGTGGGTGTATATGCTTAGAAGTTTATTTTAATTTTTTGTGCATAAGGGAGCTTTTTGTTGACTCATATTGTCCAAGTACTCCACCATATTTAACTACTAAAAAAACATTGTTGTAGCTAAAATACACAACATTGATGGAGATTGATGATAATATATGTTGAGGTCATGTCAACTCTCTGCCTCTTTTACTTTGTCTTTATTTGCACATGGAAATGCATCCATTTTAAATTTTTTTATTTTAGCGATAAGAACACTTATTTATCTTATATTATTAATGGGTGACATGCATACTTAACAACCAATTCTCCTCTACTAATAGCTTCTTCATATGCTAATGTTTAATAACTATGGTAAAGTGCCAAAACTAATAAGAAACAAGTCAAACACAAAATTATTTGTGAATTATAGGCAGTATTTAATCACACTTAGAACTAAATTAAAAATGTGTACTTTGTAAGATTCCTTAAAAAAAAACAAAAGAAAAATTAGAAGAAATGGCATGTGAGGGGCAGGCAAGGAAAGAAGCCCATATTTGAACCCTGTTTTTAGTGTTTCAATAATATATTTGCACCGAAAGCATTGGCGGAGGCAGAGAACAAAAAACAAATCTTTCTCTCCATCAATTCAATCTTTTCCACTTTTTTTAGATTTTACCCCCACACAAAAGAAAAAAGAAATGAACTTTATCTTCTTAAAACTGTAAACTAACACAAAATTGCTATAAAACAAATTGTTGATTGAAACTAAACGTTGGAAATGTACCCATCTCTTCAACTTACCCAAAGCTTTAACACCATTCATCCATCAATCCCTCAGGCATAGATGTACGACAAAGCAAGAAAAAGTTTAACTCCGAATTGGTTGAAGTGCTTTGCAGGATTCCCATCATTCTGGATGCCAAGTTCCTCCACTTTCAGGCAAACTAGTTTCTCATAAATCTGATGTGATTCCGAATGTGGCCGTGTCCTTCCTTCCTTCCTTCTTGCTAATTCACTCCAATTTATAGCAACCCAAGGGAAGCTAGATCGCTGCGCTGCAACCTCCTGGCCTGGCCTCCCGTCAAAACGAAGTTTCCAGATAACCCCCAGAACGCAGGTATATTCCACAAAAAGTGGACGGAAGAATAGTGTTGAAAGCGGAATTCTATCGATAGAGACGCAGAGACCCTTGTTACTCTTTACTGTTACTGTGTTGTACTGTTCACAATGAAGGAAAGAATTTGCAGTTCTTCCTACAATTTCAGTGCGTTTCCAAGTCCTGGTGTTCCAAATTACTGGGAAATCAATGTAATGAACCAAAGGGGTTGTAGCTCCGAGCGAATACCTCATCCTAATAGCAACACCCGGCGGAGGAATGCCTCTGTCGCTGCCTTCTCACCCTTTTACGGTAGGACGCCGCCCTCCAAATGGGAGGATGCTGAGCGATGGATTAGTAGCCCGGGAAGCGGCTTCGGCAGGGGTTTGCAGTCTCACCTACAGAGAAGACCAAAGGGATCGTCAGAAGTTTGTATTACGACACCCCCCGAGAACAGGGGTTTTGCCACCTCCAAACTGGGCTCTGCTCTTTCCACTGGCGTGTTGGTGGCTGATGGGATTTCTATCTGCTATGGCGGTAGCATTGAAAGGGGACAATCTTATCCAGAGTGTACCATCCAACCATTAATTTCCGCACCCAGATGGTCAAATATACTGAACAACTCGCCACTGCCAAGCTTTCAAGGTATCTCTTTCTTCTCCCTGTATTATCATACAGTTGTTTTGAGTTGGAGATTGGTGGTTCTTAACATGTTCTTTGTGGCTCTGTTATCATAACCTAACCCCAGATGAAAAACATGATGGTTCCGAGGAGACAATGGATTCGGGCGTCGTTTCACAACGGAATGTGGCAACCCAAATGAGCGGTGGTGAAGATTCCACACCTTCATCTCCTCGGGGGAATGCCTCACTTCCCTCTTCATCTCCTTCAATACACCAATGTATGGTTGGAAAAGAGAGCGAGCATTGTTGTAAACAAGAAGTGAGAGATGTTGAGGTAGACAGGGGAGCCACGGAGATGCAGAGATCCAAAGGGGAGGACTTCCCACACCTTGGAAACAGGAATGAAAATGCTACGGGAGCTATTCAGGTTTCCAAGTAGGTGTTGTTTACAACATGTTTTGAAGTGGAGTTTATTTTATTGGAATGTGTGGAGTCTAATTGGAATTGTAATGTTTAGGTTGCAGAGAGAAGAAAGCAAGATAAGAGCATGGGAGAATTTGCAGAAGGCCAAAGCTGAGGCTGCAATACGCAAACTGGAGGTTAGGGTCTGTTTTAGTTTTAGCACCAAAATCTGCATGTTTCACTCTGTTTTGTTGTGGGAAAAGAATCATTTACAAAATTTCATTGGAATTGAATGACTGATGATGAGGGATGTTGATTCAGATGAAACTTGAAAGGGCGAGATCATCATCAATGGATAAGATGTTGGAAAGAGGGATAGTGAAAGAGATAGGAATAGATGAGAATAGATAGAAGCTGCAGTGCTTTATTAATGTCTACTGACTTGATGCTTAGAGGGTTACACAATTCCCGTATTTATAGCTAATACAGTGGACCAGAAATAGTAAATCATAGAAATCTAGATAAACTCAAATCTAATAACAATCTCCTAAAATCTTGTTAGTTTGAATATTTGAATCATATCTAACTACTCTAAATCATATCTTGATTTTGAATACTTTGAATCATATCTCAACACTCCCCCATGATTCAAAGTTGCAGATGTAAGTACAGAGCTTTTCTTCTGACAAGACCTTCGTAAGTATGTCTGCTTTAACCCGTACATTGTCTGTCTCAGCTTGTATACCTTTGTTTCTTTGTCTTCCTTTATGAATCCCTCTGGCGGTCTTACATAAACCTCTTCTTGTAAATCTCCATAAAACTTTTCGTTTGGTAGGTAAACCATATCCCATGTTTCATCTTTCTTAAAGGACTGCATCTCTACTGTCATGGCTTTCTTCCCGTCTTCAGTTGCTTCTTCATAATTCATAGGGTCTGAAACAGTAAGAGCAAATTGACATGATGCATATATGTCAGCTAAAGATTTATACTTCCTTGGAGGTGTCTCATCTGAAAGTTCTTCAAGAGAGGAATTGCTGTTAAGTGATTCTGAAGATGATGAATTTGACACACTTTGTGTTGCAGTGGATGCACTGGGAGATGCACTGGAGTTGACCCTTGTCTCTTCATTTGGGGAAACTTCAACTGTAATCTTTTGCTGCTCCTGTTCTTTACTCCAATCCCAACTCACGTTTTCATTAAATATTACATCCCTTCTAACTAAAATCTTTTCACTAACGGGGTTGTATAGTTTATATGCCTTTGATTGAGTACAATAGCCAATGAAAATGCATTTTTCAGATTTTTCATCAAGCTTTTGACGAGTTTGAGGATGTTTCAAAGCATAAGCAACACAACCAAAGATTCGTAAATGACTTACAGATGGTTTCCTTCCATGCCATGCTTCATAAGGAGTTCGATTCATAACCGCCTTTGTTGGTGAGATGTTTAATAGATAAACAGATGTTGCTACGGCTTCGGCCCAAAATTGGTTTGGAAGTCTCCTTGCTTGTAACATACTTCTTGCCATCTCCACAATAGTTCGATTTTTTCGTTCAGCGATTCCATTCTGTTCTGGAGTGTAGGGAGCTGTTAATTCCCTTTGGATGCCCTCTTCTTCACAAAAGAGATTGAAATCTTTAGATATGAACTCGCCACCTCTGTCTGTGCGAAGAACTTTAATGTGACAGCCACTTTGGTTCTCTACCATAGCTTTAAAAATCTGGAACTTCTGAAAAGTTTCTGACTTATGTTGTAGGAAGTAAACCCAGCTCATGCGACTATAGTCATCAACGAATAGTAAAAAGTATATACTTCCACCCAAGGACTTCGTTTGCATTGGCCCACATAAATCAGCATGAATTAGTTCTAGATAATGTGAAGCTCTTTTAGCTTTTCCAACAGGAAAGGACTTCCTAGTCTGCTTGCCATAAATGCATCCTTCACATAAATTAGTTGAGTCAATTCTTGGTAATCCGAAAACCATACCTTTATCCCTGAGTATTTTCAGGCCGTTCATATGAAGATGTCCATATCTGAGATGCCATAATGTTGAATCATCTTTCATGCTAGCAGTAAGAGCAAAATCCTCCATGTTAGAAACATCAAGTGGAAACATCTTATTTGAAGTCATGGCAATTTCAACTTTATGGCCTGATTTCTTATCTGTGATGACACATGTGTTATCATCAAATAGAACTGAGTGTCCTCTGGTCATCAATTGTCCAACACTCAATAAATTGTACCCTAAATCAGGTACAAATTGAACATTATCTAATTGTTTTATCTTACCGTGACTGGTTTCGACTTTCATTGTACCTTTTCCTTCAACTTGCATCTCTTTTGTATTTCCAAGTTGCACCTTAATCTTTTGCGTCTCATCAAGCTCTTTGAATAAGGATTTGGTGCCTGTCATATGGTTCGAGCATCCGCTATCAACAAACCATAAGTTACCTTTTTCTGGATTAGTATCCATGCACGCCACAAACAACTTTTCTTCTTCTTCTTCATTCTCTGCTGCAAAATTCATTCGTTGATTTTTATACCAACAATCAGATTTTGTGTGACCATACCTTCTACAATGGTAACATTGTATGACATTCCTTTGTTCATTGAATTGTCTCTGTCCATCACTTCTCCACCTGTTATCACGACCACCATGGAAGTTGCGAAATCCTCCTCTTCCACGACTTCTACCTGCTAAATGAATATTTTCTCTTTCGTTATTGGTTGTCTCCTTCACTTGTAGTGCCTTTTCTTCGTTTCTTTCTGATGCTCTATTGATTCTTGCCTCATGAGCCTGAAGCGAGCCCATCAGTTCATCAACGGAGAGTATGGATAGATCCTTAGCTTCTTCTATGGCGGCCACCACATGGTCAAACTTTGGAGTCAAGCTTCTCAACACCTTTGCAACAATTGTTTCGTTTGAAATTTTCTCTCCATAGGTACGCATCTGACTGACTATTGCCATTGATCTTGACAAAAAATCAGCAATTGATTCGCCATTCGTCATGAGTAGAGTTTCAAAATCACGTCTTAGAGATTGCAATTTCACTGTCATGACCTTTGAGTCTCCTAGAAACTCCTTCTGTAGAATTGACCATGCCTGCTTTGATGTGGTTGCTGCTGCAATTCGTGAAAAAATAGTCTCATGAACTGCTTGCTGAATAATGAATAGAGCCTTGGCATCGTTTTTCTTGGTTTCTCTTAGTCTCTCCTTTTCTTCTATTGTGGGTTCTAATACATCAGCAAACCCGTGCTCCACCAAGTCCCATAGCTCCTGCGATCTGAGCAAGGTCTTCATCTTGATGCTCCACCACTCGTATTTCTCACCATTAAATATTGGTAACAACGGTGCAGAGGAAGAAAAACCAGCTACTGCCATTTTTGTTTTGTGAAAGAAAATAATCACTCGCCCTCGTGTCGAACGAACTTGGCTCTGATACCAAAATTGTTGGAAAGAGGGATAGTGAAAGAGATAGGAATAGATGAGAATAGATAGAAGCTGCAGTGCTTTATTAATGTCTACTGACTTGATGCTTAGAGGGTTACACAATTCCCGTATTTATAGCTAATACAGTGGACCAGAAATAGTAAATCATAGAAATCTAGATAAACTCAAATCTAATAACAATCTCCTAAAATCTTGTTAGTTTGAATATTTGAATCATATCTAACTACTCTAAATCATATCTTGATTTTGAATACTTTGAATCATATCTCAACATAAGATACTGAAGAAGCTGGGGAAGGCACAGATGAAAGCACACAGAATGAGGAACTCATCAGCATGCGATGGAAACCAGAGAGCTCACGACACGAACACAAACACAAACAACTTTCTCCCCTTCCACAAGCACGTGTGGATTGGTTCCCTCAAGCGTTGGTTCATCTGCCATGCTTCCTGATTTCTCCAGGTAGCGCATCTGAAGCTTTTGTGGTCTGTCTTACAAATTTACATTACTAGCTTAGCTTCGTAACTTGGTTGGTTCTTCATCATTACTTGTTTTAGAACAATAAATTAGAGCTGGCTTCTGGCATCTACTTTTGAATATGATCAACAAAGGACAAAATTTGACTTGGTTCATAACCAANGGTTGAGGTTGTGAAGTCTTTTCGACACGAGTAAATGTTTTTTTTTTTCCACTCACTCCCTCATTTCCTGTATAGACAAAGAATCCTTTCCTTGTTCCGGATGGATTCGGTAAAATAGACTATTAAGGATATTTAATCCGATTGAAGGTTTACCATATATATGGACCATTTATGAGAGGCAAATATCTTATATGAATAAGGATTTTTGGCATTCTGTTACCGTTTAGTTGATTGTAATATCATCTTTCATCATTTATTACAGTCAAATATCTAGATATTTATCTCTCCGTATTTACCTTTGTTATTGTTATAGGAATATATCTACTATTCATTTATTTTTTTTTTCATTTATTATTATTTCCATATAATATGTAATTTATTTGATTCTCTCGATCATCATCAATATAGAACTTTCACCACTATTTAGATGGACAGTTTATAAAATTATAAAATTAGTATTCCTTAGAGATGTGCAAACAATTGAAACCACAACTTCCAAGAACAAACCAACAAAATGAAACATTGAAATGTGTTTTGAAGCATAAATAGCAACAACACACAAACACTTGAACATAACATAATAATTTAAGAAACATAAAGACTTCCTACGTACCCAAGTAGGGCTCCTTATTCAGTTACATTTATTGGAATCATATTCATTTCATCACACTTATTATTTAACATAACACTTATTATTTCCGTTTCATTTATGAGAAGGAACCCATTCAGTCTTCACATCCTCCTACTGCCTTTAGGGAGGAGAAACGAGGAAGCCTTTGGTACCCAACCGAGTTGAGTTGACATAATCTTGAGGGCAATGAGCATTAACTCCAGGCACAAACAATCCAAACATCCTCATCATTCTCAAAGGCACTCCTTCCTTGTACTCCCTTCCCTTTATCAATACAATTAGTAAGCTTCTTCCCAACTCCATGAATGCACGAGTTCGCATCATCACTGCTCCCATCATCGAGAAATAGTTCTTGAATGGCTCTTCTTCAAGAATCTGAAAGCCCCACCAAAAGCATATATATATATATTTTTTTTTTCTCAATCTAGATTTGATTGTAAAGAATTAATTTATTAATTGATTAATGAATTAATTACCTTGGCTTTATAGAAGAAGTCGAAATAAATACAGGGTCCGAAGTGTTTGAACATAGAGGCCTTGTCATCCAGGGGTAGCCGAGGGACCATGTCAAAACCATACACGAATCTGTGGAAACCAATCTTGTATTGCGAGTATGTTTTGAGCATAAACTCTCCAAATTTGGAGTCTCCAACCCGAGGTTGTCCATATGTGTACACTCCCTCTAATCTTTGTAGCAGGAACTCTTCCTGATGGAACGCCAAAATAAAGGGAAATAGTGCGGCCAAAGCGCCGCCCAGGCTGTGCCCAGTTACCACGAACTTGGCGTTCTCATTTTCTTTGAGAAGTTTAGTCAGCTTTTTTCTGAGGGTGTAATAAGCCAAAGGCTGGTTTTTATCTTTTCGGTTTACTTCCTTGGGCCATCCAACGGATTTTTGTAAGCCCAGTGCTTTCATAAACCCGGCATGGACTTTTCCAAACCCTTCCAGCTCGTACCAAGACAATTCCACGTCGGTCATCCAGTCGTAAGCACTGAAGGGCGATGTGCCTCTAAATGCCACCACGATGGTGTCACAAACAGAATTCTTATCCCGCAACATGAATGCTTGTGTTGCGCTTTTCTTTATATATTCTAGTAAATACAAATTCAAAACACATCATTTATTATTTATTTATTTATGCACATACAATAATCCATGCAGGAGTAGCAAAATTGAAAATCAATATGTTGTTACCATTCCAAAAGTTGAAAAATCCCAAGAATTCCATCTGCATAATAACAAAGAAAATATTTGAGGAATTAAAGTTTGTCCACTTTCTACATAAGCTTCATCATTTTACTTTTTGTTTTCCTAAAAAATCTCATAACAATAAATATACATTCTTTACTTATAAATTCATAATCAACGTAATTAAGTTGAAATTATTAAAAACGTGGGTTTGTGTACCTTCCAAACATCCTTCACGATCTTTGTAACGCGAGCTTCATTCTCATAGACTAGTTTAGAAGCCATCATGCAGAGAGCAGCGTTGTAGTTGGCATCCCCAGGCTTTATACTTTGGTCCAACGTTATTCTTTCATCCATATAACCAACTATTGACTGGTAATCCGCCGATGAGCTGTCCGGTAGTTTCAACTTCACTGCACAAGACAACATATATATTTGAATATTATTTCGTTTTCCTTAAGGTTATTAAAACAGAATATTAATTAAGTAAATGGGAGGGAAGTGGGGGTGACATCGGAAGATATTGAGGAGGCCAAAAACGCCGCCGTTGGCCGACAAAAAGTTGAGGCTGAACTCAACGACGAAGCCAAGGAAGGCGAGTGGGGCGGCAAACAATTGGAGGAGCTTGAGGACGATGATGGTGATGATGATGAGAATTCTGTGGGCGAAATTGAACTCGGCGGGGTGGCTGGATTCTACAAACTTTCTTTCATGGAGCTTGGGGGAGAACAAGAATTTTAACAAGTCGAAGACGTTAAGGTCTTCGGGCTTGAAAAGCATGAAGCTTTTGGAGAAGGCCTTGTTGCAGATATCATCAATAACAGCTGCCATGGCTGGAAATCAAGATGTAGCGAAGGATGCCTTGGATGAGGGGACTTGATGTTCTTAACGTTATATAAATAATACCATCTATGTCTGTACTGTGTTAATCCGTATTAAATGAGTGTTTAGCCTTACACCCTCCTGTGTTTTTAGAATGGCACAAAACCTTCAATAATTGAATTATTAATTTCATTATTTTAATAACCAATATTAATTTAAAATTGTAAATTGAATTTATCACGTCATCGGTTGTATTTATTGCGTACATTTATTCACGCACTAAATAGACTCGTACCATTTATTTGTGAAATTATTTTGTTGAATACATGTTTGAATTAAAATGGAAGGTAAATAAATTTCAATTTGAAAAATATATAATTTTATAAAACAGACTTTTGTTTTTAAAAATTCCACATTTTCTGTTGCTTTAATTTTGTTTCTCTAACATATTTGTCTCAAAAAGAAAAATAAAATAAAATCTCTTTCTGCATTTTTCTTCCTAATATTTTCATATTACTTACTACTTTGTTTGTTTTAATATTTTATGATAAATTTTAAAATCTTATATAGTTTTAAAGCATTAGAAATAATTAAATGTAATTATTTAAAAATTGAATACTCCTATTAAATTATGCAATTGAAAATTTGATATAAGTTTATTGATTCCGAATAATTGACTATAATTATTTACCAAATGAATACTCCTCTTAAAATTATTAACTACAATTATATTAAACATGACCCGGCATAATCAATTTTAATTGTGGTTAATTAATTCCTTTATTTTTTATTTTTCAATTTAAACTCTTAGAAAATAATTTTGTTAAGATTAAACTAAAATGAAGTGGTTGGAAATCTAATTAGAGTAGATTAGATTTAGATAATTATGGTTTTGAAATTTTGAATTGAGAAATTATTATTTTAAATTCCAAATTCTCCCAAGTTTATACTTAAAGCACATGGTAAAGAGTGTGACCATAGAAAGATAAGTTTAAAAACATACATTGGTACCAAGTTTGTGAGTTGTAATAATACTCACAGATGAACAAGTTACTGAATTTTGACATCATACTCGTTCAGAAAACGATCTGCGGAGCCCAAGCGAGTTGAATTAACATAATCTTGAGGACAATGAGCAGGAACTCCAGGCAATAGTAATCCAAACAGCCTCACAATTCTTAAAAGAACTCTTTCCTCGTACTCCTTTCCCCTTCTCCACCCAATTGTGAAGCTTCTTCCTATCTCAAAACATGCATGTATTCTCATCAGCACCGCTCCGACTATCGAGAAGTAGTTCTTGAATGGCTCTTCTTCCAGAATCCGCCAACCCCACCAACAAATAAAAAACGTTTCTCTTCAATTTATCTATAATAAATGTAAGCTAAGTAATTGTATTACCTGCGCAACATAGTTCCAGTCGAAATAAATACAGCGTCCGAAGTGTTTGAACATCAAGGCCTTGTCGTCCAGGGGCAGCCGAGGGACCATGTCGAACCCATAAACAAATCTGTAGTACCGAATCTTGTATTGCGACAGTGATTTCATCATGAATTCTCCGAATTCCCCGTCTCCAACCCGAGGTTGTCCGAATGTGTACACTCCTTCTAATCTTTCCAGCAGTAACTTTTCCTCGTGGAACACCAAAATAAAAGGAAACAGGATGGCCAGAGCACCGCCCAAGCTATGTCCAGTCACTACAAACCTTGTTCGCTCATTTTCTTTCAGAACTTCCCTTAGCTTCTCTCTGATGGTGTAGTAAGCTAAAGGACGTCTTTGCTGTTGTGGGTCTATTTCCTTGGGCCATCCAATGGATTTGTGTAAGCCAAGAGCTTTCATAAATCCGCCGTGGATTTTACCGATCCCCTGAATCTCGTACCAAGAGATGTCAAAGTCGGAGCTCCAGTCGTCTGCATTGAAGGGCTCTGTGCCTCTGAAGGACACGATGATGGTGTCGTGATCAGCATTTTTATCCCGCATCATGAACGCTTGTGTTGAGAATTTTTCTTGATAGTCTACCACAAAAATTAAATTCAGTTGACAGACAAGAGTGGAACAGGGATATCGTTCTTATTTTCTTACCATTCCAAAAGTTGAAAAACCCCAACAGCTCCATCTTCGAATTTTCAAAAAAGAAAAAAAAAAAATAAAAAAAAAAAAATCAGGCAATGGTAGACAAAACAAGAAATCATGCATTCAATACGAAATTTTGCACCTTCCAGACATGATTGACAGTTTGTGTAACGTAAGCTTCATTCTCGTAGACCAGCTTAGAAGCCATCATGCAGAGAGCTCCAAAGTAGTTGACATCACCTGCCTTTATTTTTTCGTCCAATCTTACTCTGCTATCCAAGTGACCAATGATTGACAAGTACTCCGCCGATGAGCTGTCCGGTATTATCAACTTGACTGCATCCAAATTAAAAGTTATGGACAATATTAAAATATGGCATCCATGATTGGGGAAGAGAAACAGATGTTTGTGAACAGAGTCAACTCGACTCTAGGGGGACATTGACACGTCATATTAGGTAGAATGGCTGTGAACGTGATTTTAAAACTCCGACAAATGGGTATGAGCTCACGTGATGTTCTAATAAGCAATATTCAAATTAATTTGGTATTGTAAATTTGTGCAAGGTTTGGGTATGTCCGTGAAGGAAAAAGAAGATCTTGAAGGGACTTACATCGTAAGATGTTGAGGAGAATGCCGGAAAAGCCACCGTTTGCGGAGATAAAGTTGAGCCAGGACTCGAGGAAGAAGCCCAGCAAGGCGAGTGGTTTGGCAAAGAATCGGAGGAGCTTCAGGACGATGATAGAGAGAAAGATGAAGAATCTGTGCCAGAAGTTGTGCTCTCTGGCGGAAGTGGAATCCACGAATTTTCTCTTCTTGAGGTTGCTGGAAAACAAAAGGCGTAACAGATCAAAGAACTTCACCTCTTCCGGCTTCAGAAGCATATAACTGTTGGAGAAGCCGCTGTTGCAGCTACAAGCACTAGCATCCATGGCTCAGGGGAACCTCTCTGCTCACGATTCTCTCAACTTGTTTAGCCAGTGATTTTGGGGATGTGGATGCCCTGCTTGCTCAATCATATATACATAAAACATTGTGTTGCTCACTCAAACTGTGGCCCACAATATAATATAGAATCATGTGCAAAATGCTTTGGATTATTAATTATTATGGCCAACCCTCCCCCCTCTACTTCTCGCGGTTAGCTACAAATTTCTACATTTATTCAAAACATTTTATACTTTATTTTCTTATTACCTATTTTAGAAACTTTTCAGACTATTCAAACTATTTTCTTTTTAAGAATCTCTCTCTTTTAAGTAAGTGTTTCTTTACAAATAAAACTTAAATTAATCACTTTTTTAATATAGATTTTAAATCAATCAACTTTTCAAATGTTTCTTTAAAAATAGATTTTTAATTAATTCACGTTTTAATTAATTTATTATCTTTTTAAAAGATTTTGGTAGGTACTCGAAATCTGGATCCTATCATTTCTTGACAGCCGAATAGTATGTCAATAATTTTTTAATACGTTGGATAATAAAGTGAAGATTTGATTAAACATACATTTAAGTAATGAAATTGAGGCACATGTTTTCATTTTTTTTTTTAATTTGACAAATAATTTGAAAAATTATGAAAAACTCGAAAATAAAATTGGGAACAAATCTGGGTAAACACGAAATCCAAGCGAAACCTACTAGGAAAGCATTGGCATTAAAATTACAAGCAAAGAAGGAAGCTTCACCCATTTATTTCCACTTGATGTTGTAAATTAATACCAGTACATAAAGCTAGGAGGCGCTCTTCTTCCATGGCGTCGAAGCGCTTCCAGGGCTCGGGAATCTTGTGATTGGCGGGCTTGCAAGATCCGGGCTTGGAGGAGGAGTCATGTGCGTGGGGGCCCAACGAAGAGTTCGAGTGGGATCCCACTGGGCTCAGCACTGGGCTCGAGTGAAACGAGTTCGTAGTCTTTTCCCCGTGATGGGCTCTGCACATACTACTCTGGCTGGCGTCAGACTGCTCACCTCGGAGTCGGTCTTCGCCAGCACCACCCGACATATAAACTAAAATTAGCTACAGCAAGTGGCTCCGCTCAATATTGGTTGAGCGATTTAATTTTGAATGATTTGAATTTCTGTAAATTACGGAGCATCCTCCCTCATTAATGGGGTTTATTTTTTTATCTAGAAAAATCATTCGGTAAATAAAGTATTTTTATCTTAAAAAACCACGGCGGTGAACACAAGATACTGTCCCTCAATTTCTTTTTCTTTTCCTTCAAAATTGGAGCCCTAATGTTTTCCAGTTTCAGTTTAGCATTCCCTCTCTCTCGATTCCCCTTCTCCCTCCATCCAGAGTGAGCGTCAGCCCTCGACCTGGCGCCGGCGACTCCCCCCCCCCCCCCCCCCCCCCCCCCCTTCTGGGCTTCTTGTCTCTGCCGCTCCCATCCTTTTGATTTCTTGTAAGATTGAAGTTGTTTGTTGATCCTTTTAACAACTTTTGGTGTTTGAAACTAAGTACTGCTAGCTTAGCGTTGGTCACCTTCTAGTTTTTGCTTCTTCGAATTTACAGATTGTATATAGTTGGCAGTTAGGCAACCAGACAGATAGTCCTCTTCTTGTAACCAATTTCTTTCACCGTCTGCGCGTGGTTCCCTGAGCCAGAAGAGATTGGATTTTATAGGACTGGATTACAAGTCAAGAACCATTGCCTTAGAGTGATGATGTTGTGTTGTTTTTCCTCAATAATTCATTAATTTGGAAAGTGTAGTTTGCTGGAATATACAGCGTTCCTTAATTTTTCTGGTTATATATTTATCTAATTTATACCCATGATTAACTACCTATCTGAAATCCAACATTGATTGTAGTTATCAAATTTTAGTGATTATGTATTGTTGCTGAAGTAATTTAAATAATGACAGATATTTGATGTTGGGGAACATAAGGAAGGCAGTGCGTTCACTTCATACAAGCCACAGACTTAGACATTTAGAAGTGAGGAACGGCGGGACGACTGTTACAGTAGAGCCTTTCTTTCACAATAAATTGTTCTCACATTATAGGTGTTCAGCTAGAGGACATGGCTCCTCCCCGTTGTACTGCACCATAAGAAGTTTAAGCTGGACTGCGAGTTCTAGAAATTTTTGTATCTGGACTACCAGCAATGTCGTTAAACATCATGCTCGCTTCGTTTGGAAAAGGGTTTCCAGCAAATTTTCTTCCAATTGCGGTAGTATTCCCACCTTAAATGAAGTTGCTCGGGCATTCTGCTTGGCCATGTCTCGTTCTCACCTGATTGTACCTGGTATCTTTGCTTTTACATGGGGAGAGCTAGCATGTGCCCAAAGAACATTCACAAGCATAGACCCTTATCCATCTCACAATTCTTTCTACATCCGGGCACAAGACGGACATGCCTATTTGATTTCATTACTATTTTCTACTTTAGAAGGCATTATATTATTTTTTAGAGCCCTTTATTTGGCAATCTTGTTCTCACCTTGCATATTGATGGCTCCATTCGCGGATGTCTTTGGATTTCGCTTCAGGAGACTCTGGCTCCAGGTTGTTCATCGTTCACTTGAAAAGGGTGGCCCAGCATTCATTAAATGGGGTCAGTGGGCTGCGACACGACCAGATCTCTTCCCTAGAGATTTATGCATAGAGTTATCAAAGCTTCACAGTAAAGCTCCGGAGCACAGCTTTGCCTACTCAAGNTAAAATTGGGAACAAATCTGGGTAAACACGAAATCCAAGCGAAACCTACTAGGAAAGCATTGGCATTAAAATTACAAGCAAAGAAGGAAGCTTCACCCATTTATTTCCACTTGATGTTGTAAATTAATACCAGTACATAAAGCTAGGAGGCGCTCTTCTTCCATGGCGTCGAAGCGCTTCCAGGGCTCGGGAATCTTGTGATTGGCGGGCTTGCAAGATCCGGGCTTGGAGGAGGAGTCATGTGCGTGGGGGCCCAACGAAGAGTTCGAGTGGGATCCCACTGGGCTCAGCACTGGGCTCGAGTGAAACGAGTTCGTAGTCTTTTCCCCGTGATGGGCTCTGCACATACTACTCTGGCTGGCGTCAGACTGCTCACCTCGGAGTCGGTCTTCGCCAGCACCACCCGACATATAAACTAAAATTAGCTACAGCAAGTGGCTCCGCTCAATATTGGTTGAGCGATTTAATTTTGAATGATTTGAATTTCTGTAAATTACGGAGCATCCTCCCTCATTAATGGGGTTTATTTTTTTATCTAGAAAAATCATTCGGTAAATAAAGTATTTTTATCTTAAAAAACCACGGCGGTGAACACAAGATACTGTCCCTCAATTTCTTTTTCTTTTCCTTCAAAATTGGAGCCCTAATGTTTTCCAGTTTCAGTTTAGCATTCCCTCTCTCTCGATTCCCCTTCTCCCTCCATCCAGAGTGAGCGTCAGCCCTCGACCTGGCGCCGGCGACCAATCGACCAATCGACCAATTGCCACCTGTTCGCGGCCACTTACCCGCTCATTCTCCCTTTCGATCGATCGATTTTGCGGCTCGCGGGACAAGGTTCTCGCCTCCCATCCCTTATATCCTTTCTCTTCCTTGGTAAGATTTGAGTTTCTATCACATTCTCTTCCTTTTCGGTTTATTTTATTTGTGCCCTCCCAATGCTCGCCTCCCCGCCACCCCCC
>NC_036647.1:2569374-2618002 GCF_002806865.2 Cucurbita pepo subsp. pepo
TTCTCACCTGATTGTACCTGGTATCTTTGCTTTTACATGGGGAGAGCTAGCATGTGCCCAAAGAACATTCACAAGCATAGACCCTTATCCATCTCACAATTCTTTCTACATCCGGGCACAAGACGGACATGCCTATTTGATTTCATTACTATTTTCTACTTTAGAAGGCATTATATTATTTTTTAGAGCCCTTTATTTGGCAATCTTGTTCTCACCTTGCATATTGATGGCTCCATTCGCGGATGTCTTTGGATTTCGCTTCAGGAGACTCTGGCTCCAGGTTGTTCATCGTTCACTTGAAAAGGGTGGCCCAGCATTCATTAAATGGGGTCAGTGGGCTGCGACACGACCAGATCTCTTCCCTAGAGATTTATGCATAGAGTTATCAAAGCTTCACAGTAAAGCTCCGGAGCACAGCTTTGCCTACTCAAGGAAAACTATAGAACGGGCATTTGGTCGAAAGCTTTCTGAGATATTTGAGGATTTTGAAGAGCAACCTGTTGCATCAGGGAGTATTGCTCAAGTGCATCGGGCTTCTTTGAAATTTCGATACCCTGGTCAACAAATGAAGCCCATGGTGGTTGCTGTAAAAGTTAGACATCCTGGCGTTGGGGAATTAATTAGGAGAGATTTCCTTATAATTGATTTTATAGCAAAAGTTTCAAAGTTCATTCCTACTCTCAACTGGTTGAGATTGGATGAAAGTGTGCAACAATTTGCCGTTTTTATGATGTCTCAAGTCGACCTTGCAAGGGAAGCAGCACACTTGAGCCGCTTTATCTATAATTTTCGACGGTGGAAGGATGTTTCATTTCCTAAACCGGTGTATCCACTTGTTCATCCTGCTGTTTTAGTGGAAACTTATGAGCAAGGGGAAAGTGTTTCTCACTATGTTGATGAGCTTGAAGGATATGAAAGAGTCAAGTCAGCATTGGCACACATTGGGACACATGCTCTTCTAAAAATGCTTCTGGTAACATAACTTTATATTGTTACTGTAGCGTTGTTCACTGTTTTTCCTTTGAAATGATTTTCATTTATCTCCTTAAAAACCATTCTGTTCTATGCACTCATCGAATGTCAGAAATTTTAGTGTTTTGGATGTCTTTGCACTTGATGGTTTCTTTAGTGGTTAGAGTGTTGCACTTTTCTGAATGCCAAGGAGTTCAACCTTCTTTGTTTCAGGTGGACAACTTTATACATGCTGACATGCATCCTGGAAATATCCTTGTCAGAGTGTCTCATGAAAAGTCCCGTCGGAAGCGGCTCTTCAAGTCAAAGCCTCATGTTGTCTTCCTTGATGTAGGCATGACGGCCGAACTTTCTGGAAGTGATAGAGTAAATTTACTGGAATTTTTTAAGGCTGTAGCTCGTAGGGATGGCCGTACTGTTGCCGAACGTGCACTTAAATTAGCAAAACAACAAAATTGCCCTGATCCCGAGGCATTTATTGAGGTAAGGAATGTGCCATTGTTATTCTTTGAGGTTTTAGGATAATTGTGGTTTAGGTTGTGGAATGCGGAGTTGTTGGGATTTTGAGGGTTGTTTGGTAGCTGCTCTTGTTTCTTGTTTCCATCTTTTTTTTGCAACATCGTCTTTTGGCAATGGTTCTTTGTCTCTTTCTCATTTTAAGGAACTTTCTTTAAATAGTATTCCATTTTTTGGAACTTGAAATTTTGGTTTCTCGTTTCTTGTTATTCTAAAAGACTGTTTTATTGGTTTTTACTTATAAAATGACACGATAATTGAAAATATGGTGATATACTAATTTGGTAACACTTTGTTTGTCAAGTAGGACTTCATTTGTTGTATTCTTAACATTTTTAGTATAAGGGTTACCAAGGAATAATAAGGTAGAAGAAATAAGAAATGGTTTTCTTCGTCCTCCTTGACGCCTTAATATCAAGGACCCTCCAAACTTATTTTTGTTTTTTTTATAGAAAGAAGAAACAATTATTGATCATGTGTTTTTTTTTTAGGAAAGTAGAAAACAAGAAAGGGAAACTATACTATGCGTGGCTTTAGTTCATTGGTTGCTCCTCAGTGAATTTGAGATCGAAATTTATTTGCCTCACGAATTTCTTCAGTAGGTTTGATTCTATTTTTTGCGAGTATTTCTGATCAGCTGCTTACAGGAAGTTACCAATGCGTTTGATTTCTGGAAGACTCCCGAAGGTGATCTAGTTCATCCTGCTGAAGCCATGCAGCAATTACTGGAGAAAGTGAGGCATCACAGAGTCAACATCGATGGAAATGTGTGCACTGTGATGGTGACGACATTGGTTATGGAGGTAACTTCAGTCTGCCTTTGCTATATTGACGAGATCGCATTTAATTCTACAAGTTTCTCCCCTTCGTATTTAGGATGTATTTTTAAAGGTTGCGAGAATTATTTTATGGTCCAATGATGACTGCCCCGATTGGCAAACACTGATACTTGTGTGTGATTACTTCCATTTCTGATTTGGATAGGGCTGGCAGAGGAAACTTGATCCTGCTTATAATGTGATGGAAACACTGCAAACTCTGTTACTGAGATCTGATTGGGCTGAGTCTCTCTCCTACACAATTGAAGGATTGATGGCACCGTAGAATGATGTGTCTGATCTGCTCCAGCAAAACAATTTTGACAACGTAAAGGAGAGCCTACAAATATAAAGCTTAATATGATATATTTAAGTTCAATCTTGTATCCACATCATTCTTTCCACCAAGCTCTTACTTATAATTTTCTTTTTTAGCTCAAATGTCAGGCAGATGCGGTGGATTCTAGGTATATAAAGCAAATAATGTGGTAAACAGCCGAAGATTCTTTTGATTCTACTGTAAAGTTAGCATCTTATGCTCCTGGTAAACAGAAGCAGCTAGGGAAAACATGATCTTCTTCATAGTTGTTTTGATCTCCTACTCAATTGACATAAATAAACCATTCTCTTAACTGCAACGGAGCAGAGTGTAGATCTGTTTCACTAGTAGTACACCAAAGGTGGGTTCGATTTTGTGGATGTACGTGGCAATACATGGGAGAACGGCCGTCTTTGGTCGTTTACAGGGGAGGTTTGTCGTGTAAATATTTAGATATTTTAGACCCATGAGACCTTGACCACCTCGTGTCTAGATTTCCATACAATACTTGTGACAACAAAGAAACATGTTTGTTCGTATAGTCAACGTGTGGTTGTTTTCCCATATTTCAGCAAACTCTTGTGTTGATGTATAATTGGGTGATTGAAGCCCCTATTATTGTATTGAATATAATGAATAGGCTCATTCCCCGTGGTCTTTCCATCTAAATAAACAACAGATCTTCTAGAACGGCGATTGTATTTTGGTCATTGTTTTGATATTGAATAATGAAGAACGTGGATGATAGTTGTATTTACTGTCCATATCTTATATAGGAAAAGTCAGGGATCAAATAAGATTTAGAACTAGTTGTAGTATATCTGTAATTAAGAAACAGAGAGATTATTTAATGGCACTAGATAAAATTAGAAAGTTCAAATTGGAAAAAAAATTAGAAAAGAAGAAGAAAAAAGGGCGAAGAAAAGCGTGTGTGATTTATTTAGAACAAAGGCAAAATCGAAGAGGAAAAAACCTTTACTACAAGAACCCAACTCGTTAGGGAGTTTCTCCATTGAAGGCTTCTCGGAAATGGAGGCATGCCTTTCTCCTCCTCATAATCGTCTCTCTATCTCTCCCTCTAACTTCTCTTTATATTCCAATTAAACTTGTTCCTTCTTCAATGGCAGGGATTCAAAGCATCCATCACTTTCCAATTTCAGCTTCTGGTTATTTCTCTCTGTCTTTTCACCTTCTCTTCCACTCTCGAGGTTTTCGTCTTTCTTCTCAATTTTGCTTGTTTGTGATTATTCTCGCCTCCCTTCCTTCCTTCTCTGATCTAACCTTCTGCTCCCTTATAGATCGGAGAAACTTGCTCCTCCGGCGAAAAATGCGATTCCGGTCTCATATGCGATACTTGCCCTGCAAATGGAAATACCAGACCCAGATGTACTCGCATCCAGCCAATTAGTCCAACATCCAAGGCGAGTCTCCAAAGTCGCCTCCCCTTCTTTGATTCGAGAAATTTTGTTCATAATTTAAGCCCCCGGTTTGTTTGGTTTTGTACAGGTAAAAGGGCTGCCATACAATCGTTACTCGTGGCTTACGACTCACAACTCCTTCGCTCGTTCCGGCGAGCAACCGGCGACGGGATCGAGCATATTGGTGGCGCCCACCAATCAGGAAGATACGGTCACCAGTCAACTTAACGTGAGTTCTCATTCATTCTTTAACTTCTCTCTGAAGCTCTTCCGCTTTGAACGGTTTCATTTTTTAGAATCGACCCTTTTGCCCTGCACACTTTACAACCATTTTCCATTTCTCTCCGCCGCTTTCCTTTTTGCCCTCTTTTTCGCTCTTTAAAATACAAAACATTTCTTCCCAGCCAAAAAGCATTTTTATTTCCTATATATACACACACACACACACATATTTAGACTCTGCATTTCTTTTGAGTCAATATTTTTTTCACGACATTAAATACAGAGTACGACATTAAAATTTTGTTAGTTAAATACTTTATATTTAAATTTCTATTGACTTATAAACGTGGTCCTCTAAAATGTCGGTAACTTAGGACTATTTTTTAGTTCATATATGGAGATTTTTTAACAGTTAGTGACTACAAGAACTTCATTTAAAGAAAGATTTAATTACAGTGAAATTGAAATTTAAGTGGCGAGGGACCAAATTTAAAAAAAAAAAAAAAAAACAAAACAAAGAAATTGATTCGAGTTATTTGGAATCAGCTTAAAAAATGTATACAAACGTAACGGGCAAACATATTTAATTTGAAGAAATGAGATGGAATTGGAATAATCATACATTATTAAATTGTATGATGTGAATAATCTTTTTAAAAGTGGAACAGAGCCAGTAGGTGGACTGTCCCAAACAGCAAATCTCTGTATGGCCGATAATAAAATTAAATTGGTGGGTGGCTGTCACATGCTTTAATTATTCCATTTGGCCTTAAGGCGTCTTGTCAAAGCATCATCGCTCATTTATTCCTACTAATCGACACTCACATTCTAACTAATCCAAAACCAAATCTTTACCCTTTTCTATGCCTAATTTGTGGTTTGATTTTCGTAATGATGAATTTGTAGAATGGAGTTCGTGGGCTAATGTTGGATATGTATGACTTTCAAAATGATGTTTGGTTGTGCCACTCCTTTGCTGGTCAATGTTTCAATGCCACTTCTTTTGTAAGTACTTTGCTTATCATCTATACAATAAAGTAGTGCTGAACCTCGCTTGAAAGAACTTCAAAGCAATGTTCAAAGAACCATAAAGTACAATAAAGTAGTGCTTTAAAGAAAGTGATACCCTTGACTTGTTTCCAGCAACCGGCAATCAATGTGTTGAGAGAAATTGAGAAATTTTTGGGAGCAAACCCAGAAGAGATTGTCACGATCTTCATAGAAGACTATGTGAAGTCTCCACAAGGCTTGAGCAAGGTGTTCAATGCTTCTGGACTGAACAAGTACTGGTTTCCTGTTTCCAGAATGCCCCAAAAGGGTGGGGATTGGCCAACCGTCGATGATATGGTAAAGCAAAACCAGAGACTGGTAGTTTTCACCTCTAAACAATCGAAAGAGGCCTCAGATGGCATTGCTTTTCAGTGGCGCTATGTTGTCGAAAACCAATGTAAGGTCATTCCAATGTTTGTTATTCATGTGTTGTTATAATTCTTATGGCACTTGATAAGCGAATGTGTGGGGATGCATTCTCAGATGGGGACGGAGGAATGAAGCCTGGATCTTGTCCAAACAGAGCAGAGTCGCCTCCAATGGATACAACAACCATATCCTTGATCCTCATGAACTATTTTTCTACTAATCCCAACAGAACAGCCGTTTGCTCGGATAATTCGGCTTCATTAATTAGCATGATGAATACTTGCCATCAAGCAGCCGGCAAAAGGTGGCCAAATTTCCTTGCTGTTGACTTCTATCAGGTATCATATTCCTGCAAGTAGGATAGATTTGCGAGGATGGATATTGAGTTTCAACTAATATATATAACATTGGTACTTGTGTTTCTCAACTTGTTGCTTGTAGAGGAGTGATGGTGGAGGTGCTCCAGAAGCTGTGGATGTAGCCAATGGCCATCTGACTTGCGGGTGTAATAATATTGCCTATTGCAAGGTTTGTAACCAAAAAGCGTTTGAATTGAAGAGAAATAGATACATTTATTACTTGAAAATGCAAACACCTGATTGTATTTGAGAATAGGTTGTTGGCTAACTCAAAATTTATTGAATAAGCAGGAAAATACAACAGGCGTATGTGATAACCCACCGATTTCTCCCCCTCCACCGGCCGCCTTGGAAAGTCCAGTGCAAGGTGCGGGAGATTCCGGTGACGCACACTTAAATGGCAGACCAGCGGAGCTCAGGTGGTTACTTGGAGCAATTTTGGCCGTCACACTGTTATTACGCCTCCACTAGTCATTATTCTGATAGTTATCTTCTCTCCGATGATATTGACAACCAATTGTTGGTTTCAATGTCCTTGCTACGTATGCCAATTATAATGTTCAAATAAATACATTTGAGAATGCTTCTGAAAGTAGTTTTATTTTATACGAGATGTTTTCAATTATGCATACACAGCTGGAGAATGGGCAAGTGAAATGGTGTTTAATGCTAGTGTTAAATGAAATATCACCATAAAAAAGAAAGGTCCAAATCTGTCGAAAAGGGATGCTCAAACATTCATTTCGATGTAGAAATGGGCCAACTTTCATCACCCACAGGTTTTTAGAGAGACTATACATAGCTGTCAAGTTGATATCAATGCTAGAGCTTTGCTACCCTTTCCTGGGTGAAGATGTGGAAAATTCATGGTACACGGAACAAAAGGGACCCCATAATTTATTAGGCCCAATCAGGAAACTGTTTACATAAGCGTACATTGTTGACAAACTGGATACAACTTTATAAGCAATAAATTGAAATTAATGTTTATGAATAGGGTGTGGATGCTCTAGTTGAACCTTTTTCCTATTATTTTCAAATGTATGATATTGAACAGTGAGGGAATGGAACGAACAATGTAAGAAAATAATAATATACCTCATTCCCGAAGACCGTCTTCGGAGGGGCCTTGACAGAGACATGAATTGATTTTATCTTCACTGGTATGAGGACTGGCAATAGAAGCCTATTGACAGCAAAAATGAACTATACATATTGTGATTGACATTGTTGTGGCCGCGTAGGGCAGCTTCTAAATGGAGGACCCGGCGTAATAGCTGCGAATGACTATTCGTTGTGTGTCCCAAGCTGGAAAAGTTGACTGCTACTTGTGCTGAAATTATTCACGTATCTCGTTGTTCATCCACATTGGTTTCACCTAATTCTGTCGCCTGCCTTTCACTTAAACCATCCTTGACATTGTCTGAATGTGAGTTCTCTGGGTTCTTTCCAGTTTTGCGATCCTAAGACAACATTTCAGGCTTGGTTTAACGATCAATATGAAACAAACTTCGAGAAGTTGGAAAAGATAAATGGAGCATTCAATGAACTAGAGGTTCTATGATTCAGCATATCCCATTTGCAGTCTCATTGGAAAGCACAAGAAGCAAGGATCGATTCTATCGAAACTTACTCGGGAACTAACGAACTCTTATGAGGGAAAACCATTTGCAGTATGAATGGTGACTAGCCTGAAAAAGTGAGGTAAATGACTACTACATTCGTATCTTGAAAACTTAGGATTAAGATTCCCTTAGCATATTGGTGATGGTTTGCTCAAATTAAATACTTGCCACTTCAGCATTATGTTTTCATTCATTATCTGAAACTGAGAGTAGATCGATCCATTGATTATGTGTGTCATGGCATTCTGCAACTCCTAACTCCTAAATATTAATAAACCTATCCAAGATATATATATAGAACAATAAATGAACTTCAAGTAAACTTTGTTTCATACCCCTTTTAAGGTAGCCTCTTCAGCTTCAAGCATATGAATAATGTGTCCCATTTTTGGCCGCTTCTGAGCATTTGGGTCCACACAGCGTAATGCAACAAGAAGAGCCCGCTTTAATGCTCTTGAAGTAGGCTTTTCAGAAAGCTTTGGATCCAATACGCCCTCCGGGTTACGGTTACTAACCAATCTCTTAAGCCAATCGATCAAGTGTACCTGTAAATTTTAACCTCTGCAAACTCATAATCGAACAAAAGGAAAAAAGGGAGATCTGAAGAATGGTATATATACAGCGCTTAATAATGATTTTTCTTCAAAGTATGGAGCATACCTCATCTGGAGGACGACCATAATCCACAGGGTTCCTTCCTGAGATTATTTCCATAACGAGTATTCCAAAACTATACACATCACTTCTTTCATTTAGCATCCCCGTACTTGCATATTCTGGCGCTACATAGCTGTTAAGTAGCATAAATCCCATTACAAAATCTAAATTCACACATGAGATACCCACAAGAACGTATATAGAAACATCAAATGATATACATGTACGCACCCAAATGTTCCCATGACTCGAGTTGTGATATAGCTATTATCAGAGCATAGTAGCTTAGCAAGCCCAAAATCTGAAACCTTGGAATTCCATTGCTTATCGAGTAATATATTGCTTGATTTGATATCCCGGTGAACAACCTTTGGTTCCAATCCTTCGTGAAGATAAGCTAGCCTACATATGCAAGTTATAATACATTAATGTCAAGAATGTAATGCAGGCCGGGGCTGGGGGATGGAGAAAACTCAAGCTTCTACATTGAATTGAAGCTAGACAATACCCTTTAGCGGTTCCAAGAATGATATTCATTCTAATCTCCCAGGTAAGAGGGCTGAAAGATCCCACATCCCCATGAAGCCATTGTTCCAAGTTTCCATTATTTATGTACTCGTATACAAGCATCCTATCACATCACATGGAGAAGAAAAGGCAGATTTTATTGCTCAACATTCAAAGATTAAATGCAAGCATACAAATGAAAATAATGGAATGAGTGAAGTTTCGTCTTTAGAACCGCAGGCAAGCTTTTAAAGAAAAAGCCGCAAAGGTATTTGGGGGGAAAGAAACAGAGTACCTGTGAGCACCTTCAGCACAGTATCCAAGTAATCTAACTAGGTTCTTGTGTCTGACTCGTCCAATTGCTTCAACTTCAACTTTAAACTCCTTCTCGGCTTGTCCCCTACGAAATTAATGATTCTTTAATGCAAGTCCCAATCCACGCACTAAGGCAGAGGAAATCAAGGTTGAAGAAATATATGAAAAAATAGTACCTATTGTTCAGTAAATTCTTAACAGCAACCTGAGTTCCATCCTCCAATATGCCATGATAAACAATTCCATACCCACCCTCACCGATTACATTATCGGGGGCGAAGCCGTTAGTGGAAGCTTCGAGCTCTCTGAGAGTGTACCAATGCCCCCAACCCAAATGGGAAACTTCAGGCACCACCATAGGCAACTGATCACCACCACATCGGCCCTCTCCACTGCCGTGCGAGGAAGACGACCGACCTAGGCGCTCAGGATATGAAATCCTATGATCCTTCCCGATCTCAATATGAATCCTGTTCACTCGCTCTTCGTCCTGAGGCAACGAAAGCAACGCTTGGCGCTCAACTCCGGGGATTACTTCCGGCTCGACCTGAAAATGAGCTCTACTACTAGGCTTATTTTCTTGGTTTTGAGCGAGGGGCTGCTCGATTCTGATCTCTTGGATTTCTTTGGAGACGATTGGAATTGTGGGTTTGTGAGAAATGTTCTTGCGAGAGCGTTTAGAGGCGATCCAAAGAGAAATAAGAAACAGAAAGAGCACAAAAGCTGCTCCTACACAAACCCCAAGAACAACCCACAAGCGTAGGCCAAAAATAGAAGTCTGCTTGGAGAGCTGGTCGGTCATGGAGCCTGATTTGTGGTCAGACATTCATTCAATCAGTCCGATTATCATCGGCAGGAAAGAAACACAGCTCCTTCTACACACCCGCCCTAAACGAAAAGAATCGAAGGGATAAATTTATAGTCGGTGGTGACATCAGAGTTGGAAGAGACGAGAGGCAGTGAAAGAGAGGGATGATGAGTAAAGGAAGGGAGAGAGAAAGAGAGAGAGAGAATTGGGAGTAAGAAGCAGCTGGCATGATGGGACCTTTTGGAATCGATAAAATCAGAGTCCCAATTTGGTTTGTTCTTGGGCTTCCCACTAAATTTACGCGGGCACAGAGATCTTCTTTACAAACACCATCCATCATCATCAAACCCTGCCCTGCCAATGCCAATGTCAATGCCATGTGAGAAATGGCACTCCTTCAACTCACAAATTTCAGGCTGAAGCTCCACGCCAGGAATATTGATTTGAGTGGTTATGAACAGTAAGAAACCGGATCCAATTCCCTTTCCCTAAATAGTAAACCCAGCACCGCAGACTTCCCAAGTATGGATCACCCTCTCATCATTGGTCATCTGCTCCGGCCCACTTCAAAATTCTTCTCGACCCAACTATAAACTTTAGCATCCGTTTATTGGATGACATTTTAACAAAATATTCTCAAACTAGATTTTATGAACATTAACTAAGCCATTAACATTTTCACCTAAATTTATTTTGATCTCTTCTTTACTATTTTATAACCTTTTAGAACATAGTTTTTTTTTTTTAAAGTGAATATGGAAGTTTCTTTTTAACATTTAATTATTTAGAATTGTTCTAAAATCGTCATCTTTAATCCATCCAAGATATTGTTCTTCAAAGGTAGATTCTATGCTTGACTGGGTGTTAAAAGTATTTTCTTAATTGCAGCATTACGGTACCTTAAATCCAAATTAAAGGGGTTGGAATCAACAATCGTTGAAATATTTTTAAAAGCAACTATGATTGATAGTTTTTCAGAACGGAAACTTGAACAGAACAGTCACAAAAGAGCTATATACTCTAAAACTGACATTTTAGTTTGATTAGTGTGTTCATATCACATACGTATCGAACATTTGGACACTGCAACATTTTCTGGACATGTATCAAATTCTTGCCAGTGCAATAAATGCGTTAGAAACTAGTTGCACGAGGTCAAACTAAGTCAACACTTGTTATACATGCATCATATATCAAAGAGACAAATATGACAAAAATAATCAATTTTAATGGATAAACTCAGGTTTTATGTAGTATAAAAATAATATACATTTTTAAAAACATATTTAATAAACGAGCCATTGTCGGGCTAGATTTAAAAAATGACATGTCGTGTTATATGTGTCGTCTCATAGCTTCTTAGCCCAAAAATAAACAAGGGATCAAAGTATCATTAACTAATCTGAATACAGAGTAAAATACATAAATTAGAAACAAGAAACGTGGCTAGACCCCAAAAGATGGATGAGAAAAACGAATCAACGCCGGAGAAAAATGAGTCAGATTTGTACAAGACAAAACTATGCAGATCCTCTCCATAATTAGCCAGCTCTATGCAACATTTTCCCATTTTCAGAGTGATTTGTCAAACGCAAGTGAATAATTTGAAGAGAATAAGAATATATAAAGGGCGACAGAAAATGTCAACAATCTTGATCATTGCAGCTCTGTTGTTTCAGTTGCTCTGCCTGTGTTGATGCTGATATGTGAACCAAAAGTACAGAAAAATGGCAGAGAAACAAAAAAGGAGTTGAATTCTACCCATTAAAAAGGGAAGGGAATACAAAGACTGTGCTCTGGAGTGTAATTTAGAAGCACACCTGATCGATTTTCTTCAATGATGCACGGTTCCAATGAGACGCCATTCTGTAGTTCTTGTAAATCAGGGGGCGCTGGAATGCTATTGGGGCATGACACTGCAACAAACAAAATGAAGGATAATCTTGTTTTGTTGATTCTAGTTGATTTGACCATTCTCATGAAATCATCAGAATAAGTCATGGAAATGGAATATTGTGGAAGGTTGGTAGATCAAATTACTCACAGAAGGGAGTTGTCTCCGATTGGCCGATCGCATTCACTTGGTGATCTCGCAGTGCTTCTCTGCAAATCTCCTTCAAATGCAACATGGAAAGCTCAAGCATTGTCAGTTTCTAGTTTTTATTGAGAAGGGACTTGAAATATTGATTATACTCCTGCTTTCAACCTTATACTAACAAAACCAACCTATAAATTATTGGGAAGTTACCTTGGACTTCGGGGACCCACTCAAGTAAAAGGGAACTAGGTGAGTTTGGATGGGCGGGGCCAATTCAAATGGAGTTTGTGGATTAGTTCTTCCAATGTCTGACATGAAAGGATGGATGGAGGCAGCCTTTTGGTCAGGCAAACTGAGAAAGATCTGGTTGGGTCTCTCTTGGTCAGAGGGAAGTGACCTGCTTCCTTCACCAAAGTCCATTCTCATGGGGGAAAGTTGGAGATATTGCAAACTTCCAGGCAAGTTCATAGGATGCAAACTCAAGCCATGTCTCATCGACAGCATCTGATTGATGTGAATAAACCCAGAAATGAACTTGGAGAATGTTACGATCTAAAGAATAGTTGGAAAATACACCCACCTGAAGTTGAAGTTGAAGCTGCTTGAGATATTCGATTGCATCGTCCAGCATCGAGGCCTTGTCAGTCTGTTGCACTTGAACCCAACAGAGCTCAAAAAAAGGGAAGAAATCAAAACCAAACAGCAACAAAATTTGGAATTCAATTGTGTGTTACCTTGTTAGAATTGGGGACCAGATTTTGCAAGGCCTTCATTTTCTCATTAATTCTGCTCCTTCTTCTCTGCTCAGGAAAGGATCAAAATAAAAAACGAAGATAATAACGTTTCGAAAGCAAAATAAAAGGAAAGAGAAGTACCTTTTCAGACATATTATGAACTTCGGCGGCTCTGCTTCTCTTGGAAGAACTGCGAGGATTGGGCTTCGTAGGCAGGTCGTCTTCAACCAATGCCTCCAGACCCTACTACGCATTTACACAAACACAATGTGTGGATAAGAAGGTCACCATTCCCATTCCCACCAGCTCAAGCCTCAGAAGGGAAAAAAAGGAATGTAAAAACAGAACCCACGAGTGGAATGAAGTGTGTACCTCACTTTCGCATTCAAACTCATCGTTTTCATACTGATCACTAGCTCCGACATGTATAGAAGACGCATTGGGTGGAGCGGGTGTGGGACAAGAGCGCAAGGGATCATGTACTACACCGGAAGATGAGAAATTTGCAAATTGTTCTGAGGCATCGACGGGGGAGATCTCTTCAGGAATTGCATTAGGCGGCCCGTAAGGAGGGGAAATGTTATGGGTTGGAGGGGTGAAGGCTCTAATGTTGCAGGTGAGCTCTGAGAAGATGGAGGGAGAAGGAGAGGAAAAGAGGAGAGAGGAGTGGGGAGCGGCGGAAGAGGAACGCAGCAACATTTGTTGCAGAAACAGAGAGATTTCATCGGGAGGGGAAGAAGAGGAGACGGCGGCGGTGGCGGTGGCGGTGGCGGGGAGTGTCCACGTCGAAGAAGAACATGCATTTTGATCGCAATTGTTGGAAATGGAATGGTCCATTTTAGAGGGATAGGAAGCGATGCACGGCAGTGCTCTAAATAGTCATTTTAGGTTGGGTATTGGGTTTGTTGAACATCGTCCGCTCCGTTGGTCGGCGTTGTATCCTGTAATCTCTCCGCCACTTTTCTGCCCGGAACTACTAGGCGGGTTACGCTGTTTCCCCCCCTTAAAATCATACTTCCAGCTCTATTTAAATTAAACCTTTTAACAAAATTTCATTTTTCATTGATTTAGTGGTTTGAACCTTCAAATTTTAAGGCATATTTTATTATTAGAGATATAATATCAATTTATTTAATTTATTTGTATATTATCTTTTACGAAAAGAAATACTATTATGTTGAATCTCTAACCAACCTTTTGATCGAGAATATATATATATAATTAATTAAATTATATTTAAGTTAGTGATCCATACATTGTTATATTATAAAACGATGTATTATAAAAATTACAAGTTTACATTTTAAGGAACTAAAGTTATTATATTTTTTATATTTTAAGTAGGATTAAGATATGTTTAAAAATTAAGAATATAATTTTTTTTAAGTAAAACTAAATTACAAGTTTAATTGATTTAATTTTCAAAATTAATTTTTTAATATGTAATTAGTTTTTATGTGTTAAATGGGTTTTTGAATATTAAATATATTAGGCATATTATAAACTTTTGAATTTTATATTATTTTTTAAACTTGATAACTTCGTATTAAAATGAAATTGAATGAATGAGGATTTTCCAAATTTTAATTAAGAAAAAATTGAAGAGATTTAAGAAGCTAATTAAATCCTAAATATAAAACATGTTTAAAGTTAAATACAATTCAAGCACTGAAGACAAGGTGATTATTTAATGCGTTAATGAAAGGTGTAGAAGACGCGCGTAGATAGGGCGTGAGAAGGAGGATGAGGGTTTGAGCAGCGTGGTCTGAAAATTGTCAGTAACCGAATTGTGATTGGAGGGTCAATGATGGTACAGTAATCTCTTCTATTATTATTCTATTCTTTCCCCAGCTATGTCTGCTTCTGTCCCTCGCACGTGACCCCCACCATCTAATTTTCATCTAATTCACACAATTAATTAACTTTTCTCCATAATCTGTGTTTCCCATTTTACTTATCTACAATTTCGATAACATTCCACCATCTACTTTTTTGTATTATTTTTCAAACCCCTTTTCACCGGTATTTTGTTAGTATTGAATAATAATAATAATAATATATAAAAAATCATGGGATGGGAGATACAATGAATTTATATTTAATTTAATCAATTCCAAAATTTCCCATTTTTTACTGTCTCGTCTTCGTAGCAAGGAAGGACAAGCATACATTTCCTCCATGCCTCCTCTAATTTCTTCGCTTCATCAACTTTAGAAACAACGGAATCCACAACACTTATCTGAGCCCATCCCCATGGAGTATGGCATAATGAGTACCGTAGATTCTAATCCAATACATACGCTCGATATCGTTATAACTAAAATAGTAAAATGTAGGTGAGACAATTCATCATAACTAGGGGTTTTTTTTTTTTTTTTTAATCTAAGTAGGTGTTTAGATTATTCCATTGAGGTAAAACGTCACCCACTACTAATGAAAGAATTATGGTTATGTTTTTTTTTTTCGTGATTATTAACATAATTTATGTTTGTTTTAAATGAACATACTTGTGTTTTTTAAATTCTTATTTTAAATCTTCGTAAAAGGAACTATTTATTTATATTTTTCTTCAAAGACAAAAATCCATAAAACGATCCCACAACATCTATACGTGCAATTTAATACCTTGGGAACATACCATTTTCTCAAAGTGAAGGCCCACCAATCAAATCACAAATCGAAATTGATCAAATTGGAGTCCTGTAATATTAATAAGAGCTATAGGATCAAATAGTGATGAGACTGGAAACTCGCTTGTGTTTGAATGTCGATTTGATGTATGATGACATTACTTGATAGAGATGGTAATACTTTTTGTGGACTCGATCGTAGAGAAGACACGACATCCTTTTGCCTAGTCGCACCTTGTCACGTTTTATTTATTGACGTCCTTTCTTTCTTAAAAAATGTTTTTAACAAAATAATTTAATCAACTTCTTCAATTTAATTTTCATAAAATAGAAATAAAGGCGGCAAACTTTAAGATTTTAACATTTTAGTGTATTAAGGTTATTTTTAAAATTGGAACAATTTAATTTCGAATTTCTTATCAGAATCTATTGTTAAATTCTATTAGAAAATATTTAGAACTAAAGATTTATAATTATATCTAATTATTGTCTAATCCACCTGGGATGGTATAATATCAGAAATCATATAATATTGTAAATTAATCATTTACTTACTTAAATTAATAAATTATTATACGATATCGAAATCCCTAATATATCAAATCATGATAACAGCATATGTTCGGGACTCTGTTATTGTAGAGAACTAAGAAACGGGAGGGATCGGGGTATCTCCGTTTGAACAGCGGCGCGCAAGACAGGCTCAGTAACGAACAATTCTTGGAACATAGGCCGCAGCCTGAGCCAAGTCTTTTGATATCCAACACAACCAAAACACAGCCGTTGCTGTGAGTCCTCAAGCAGCGGAAAGCGTTGCTCAGGATTTTGTGGGAATGGTTAAAACTAAGCACCAAAAGTCCAATCCTAAGCGACACCCGCAAGTAATTCCTTCTATCTCTCGTTTCTCAAATCTACGCCTTCTTTCATTGTGCACAACGACAACCCTTATTTTCTTGTTTAAGCTCTTACCTCTGTTCCATTCCTAATGCAACGCCCAATTGTGTGCTTATGCTGGCTCATCCCAAGTTATCATTGGGGTTGAATTTACCCCAATTTTTCTGAACTAGCTTCATGACTATTATGCTAGATATCAGTTTTATCATTGTTAAAGCTCAGTGATTGCTTAAAAATATATCATAACTTATATTTGGGTTTAGTGATGCTGTACTGCAGAATCAGAGCCCGGACTTTAGAATTCAAATATCCTGCAATGTCAACCTAATCTTATTTGATATTAATTCTGAGTTTTGTTTGTTTGCGGAGTGTTAAAGAATATATGAAAAGATTAAATATACTCTAATTTGTAGGCCAGATTTCATTGGGTCGGGTAATCTAACAATTATTGGTTTGTTTAGAAGTAGTTGTTTAGTAGTAGCTTTTAGGTTTTGTCAAATGAGCATAATTCAATGGTTAAGTCACTAGCAATCTTCTCTAAAAGTCAAAGGTCGAATCTCTATCCTTACAGTTGCAATGCTATATATATACACACAAACACACACACAAAGTTTGTTGCTTAGCAAGAAGTTTTGGGTTATTTAAAGGGAAGAATATGTCTTTGCAAGATACTTCCGAGGTAAAAGGTAACATTAGTTGGTGGCTGGAGACTAGCCAACTTCCATTTCTCCGGACATGTCCAGTAAGCTTCATTGCAACGAAGTGGTTGATTAATATGTTCACACTATACATTACAGTCTCTGCTAATGCATGCCTCGAGCTTGATGTTAAGCTAGATGATCAGAATTTCCTCTAATACTAGTTCCCTGAAAACGGTTTTGATTGGCAGAACAAAAAGCCTGGAAAGTCACCTGATATTTCGCAGTTTCGTGCTCAGCTTGACTTGTTGAACCTCAAAATTGTACAAGTGACCGCAGATGGTAATTGTTTTTTCAGGTCAGGAATGATTAGATGAATGCATATTATTCTTGTTGAGAATCGTATATTGCTAGTAGTTGCCTGAGGATAGGGCCTGGGAGATGTCATATTTCCTTGGTGGTTCCATTTGTACCTCTTCTTTCAATCAATATATTTATATACTGCATAATGCATATAACTCTAAGCTTATGAGATTTTCGTTCATTTTTGTTTCAAATGGTCTGCATGCTTATCAATTGACTTGTCTAATGCTCATATTTTCAAGAGATTTTCTATTTGGCTTATGTTTTTTTGAAAGTTACTCTTGTATAATCTCAATAAGTTGCAGGGCCCTTGCAGATCAGTTAGAAGGGGATCAAGAGGAACACGAAAAGTACCGGAAGATGGTCGTACAATATATTTTAGTATGTATCAGGAACTAGCTTCTCATACTAACTCTGGCATTGTACTTAACCATACTTTCTTATAATGAGTATAAACTTTACCTAGTACACATTATTTTTTAACCTTTAATAGTAACTACAATATGTTAGTATTCCTTATGCACTGCTCCGTACAATGTGTCTAGATTACAAAAAATGTGGAATTTTTTATTTGGTCTACCATCCATGATTTTGTTATTAATTCCTTGCAAAATTTCCGTGGATTAATTTCTGTCTGCAGTAGATTCTACATTGTCATCCAATTATGCTTCAATTTGGCTCATATCACTTGCATTCACGTAAAGTCACACACTTGTTTCATTGGATTTGTCTACTATCTCTCTCTTCCCCCCCGCCCCCCAGCTTCTTACATATTCTTATCATAATATGTATTATAAAATGTCATTAACAGAAAAACCGTGGAACATTTGAGCCATTTATTGAGGATGATGTCCCATTTGATGAATATTGTGAGTCCATGGAAAAGGATGGTACCTGGGCTGGACATCTGGAATTGCAGGCTGCTTCTCTTGTTACTCATAGTAATATATGCATTCACCGGGTGAGAACTCTCTACAAACCTTTGCGTCCATTGTTTCTTTCCGGAAATTTTCCATGGTATCTTCAAAATTGAAGAACCAAGTCCGCATTCAATTCTTTGAGCAACTATGATGACCAATGTAGTGCTAACTATGTTGAAGTGCAGAACAAAAGGGTGCTTTTCATGCGCTAAGCCTGTAACTACTACGAATTGTTTAACAGGACATGTATTTGAGTATTGAAACTATAACTCATAGCGGCTGGGTATTATGTTTTAGTATTTATATTTGTGATACAAAATTAGGATAACAATGAGATATCAACTGAAAATTCCTGAAGGTTAGGTTTCATCTAATGTGTGTGTTTGTGTATTAATTTGTATTAGTTGACTTTAATTATTGTGTTTGTCCGTCCCTCAACTTAAACCTATAGACTTGTCGTTACTACTACATGGATATCACGAATTATGTAATACTAGTTGGCCAGGACCATTGTTTACTGATTGCTTGTAAATGTATAGATGTCATCACCTCGTTGGTACATACGAAATTTCGAGGATCAAGAAGCTCGTATGGTCCACTTGTAAGTGTTAGATGATTTATATTGTACATTAGCCGTCAAATTTTCTTATAAATGACTGAATAGGTATGAAGAAATTTGAATATGAAGCTAATTAGGTACAATATTTTTGGTGCTGTATTTATGTGAGTGGTAATAGATGTCCTTAAAATAGATGCTAATAGCTTCTTATTGAAAACTTAAAGTATATTATATTTGGAAACACATGCCTTGAAGTATCTATTTACAAAATACAATCATAAATTTGTAGTTCTATTCAGCAGTTTATGATAAGACCATTAGTTTATAATCAGTCAATTCTTAGGATCTGCGTTTTGAGAAATGAGATGGAAATGCAAATGATTGAAAAAACTTTGTTCTTTGATATTAAAGTAAGTATGAAAGAGAAAGTTAACGTGACTGAAAAGAGTTTTGAAGTACATAGGGTTCTAGTTTCGTTTATCATCACAACTTATTCAAGCATAAGAAAACCAATGTTGAAGCTGGTATTTAAAAAAATCAATCTTAAATCATATTTTTCTGACTATGTTGGTTGCATTTGTTATTGATGTTATATATCATCATGGTGTGGGATAATATTGCCCGTCAACTATTATCTGTGTGTTAGATAGCACTTTATCTGCTTGTTAGAGTTTAAAATCTACCAATATTTTAAAATGATTTGGCATGCATTACCTCTGTTTTGACTTCGGATTGAAAACTTTACCAAGATCTTATCACGACGAGGAACATTACAATAGTGTGCGGTTGAAGGAAGACACATGTGCTGGCCCAGCCAGGCTAATTACAATCAAAGTCAGTTTCTGTTTTTCTTTTTTCCCTGAATATATATTTATTTTTGGAAGTTTTGCTCATTTTCACTGACAGATAAAAAGCAATATATTAACAGCCCATTTTATTGTTTTGCTGTGGAAGGGTGATACTGTTCCCTCAGCAAGCTCACTTCAAGCAAAAGTTTTCTCTACGAGTTCTCAAAAGAGAGGTCAAAGTGCTATTAGTCTTGGAAATATCAAGTTAGTTATGGCAGGTAGTGGTTGTCAAAATTCTAAAGAAGTTGAAAAGGTGATTACATCATGCTAAATATTGGTTTCCCATGTCCATCTAATTGATTTTCTTATAATGCATTTACTATTTAGTTAGGAGTTGTGCTTTTCGTTTGGTGGCAGGTTTTGGTCCAAGTCGATGGGGATGTTGATGCTGCAATAGAGTTTCTTGTGGCAGAACAAGCAGCAGAAGAACACAAAGAGCCAACTGAATCAACTTTGTGTCATATAGATTCTTCTTTTGGTAATTTCAGATTATCAATTTTCTTCCTTTCTAGAAAATTTTGTGCACATACGCTACATTAAAAGCGGAAGAGAAAGTGGTTTTTTCTTTTTCCTGAGCTACTGGAGAGGGATATGCACTTGTAGAAAACTGTGGTTATCTACTCTCCAATAACATGGAATTTGTGACAAAAAANAAAAAAAAAAAAAAAAAAAAAAAAAAAAAAAAAAAAAAACGTGGAATGCAGATAACACTGATGCTTCCCTGATAATTTAGTGACGAGTCTTGGTTTGGAGTTTGCAGTCTTATGCTCTTATTGTTTATGTTTTTTTAGTGGGTTGAATTGGCTCTGTTAGTTTTGGCTTCAGAAAACTTCAATTTGTTACTTTCAATAGATGTCGTAGTTGAGTTTTGCCTATCACATAAATGAAGGTGGAAAATTTTTCATCTCATTTTTCCTTTCACCTGCCACTCACTCTGCCGGAAGAAAATGCCAGAATTTTTTTTCTTTTTTTGTTTTTTTTTTGGAGTGACAACGCTTTTGCTCAATATTTGTGTTATCATTGAATTCTATAATTTTCCTTCAATATTTATCAAGATTTCTGCAAAAATTCAGGTAGCGATGAAACAAAAGATTGTAAGCAATTGGAAGAGCGAACAGAAGAGAAGCACAACAAAGTTGATTCATCTAATCATAACACTAAACATTCTATTAGCAGCAGTTCTCAATCAGACGACAAGGTCTTCTTTTATATCATAATGCAATAAATTTTGAGTACAGTGGTCGTAGCTGCTTATATTTCTCCCTTTCCCTTATCAGAGGATCCCAAGGAATAAAGTCTGCCCATGTGGTTCAAAAAAGAAATATAAAGCTTGTTGTGGATCAGTTGCTGCCAGTTCGTCTGGCAAGTTTATAGTGTATGATTCTCGACCTTTTTATGTTTTTATGGGGAATATCATACCACTTGTCATCTCCGCCCCCACATGCATCAAAAGAGAAGACATGAAATTTGAATATTTAAAGGAAAATGTATCCATAATATGAAGCTGCTCTCGTTACAGGAACAAAACTATCGACTCTAAGAAGACTAGAAAGGAAAGGAAAACGGGCAAAAAAGGTGGACCTGCTAAAGTTGAAGTGTCCTCTGGATCTGATGGATTGCCACATGACTTGGGAGCTCTTTGTATTTGATCTTCATCTGGCCGCATGTATGCCATCTAATCAATTAATTCTGTCTCACTCGTTTCTCAGAAAGTTTGCATTGAGAACAGCGTTCTATTTTGTTTCAGGAGGAAGCATTTTAGCTGCAGCTTAAAGAGAGTTTGGAATCACAGGTTAGGGACAAATTAAACAGTCTTCCTCTCTTTCAACGTTTTCTTTCTGGGGTTTTGCGACTGATAATTACCAATAATTTTGGATGTTTGAAGGATTTCCCCCTGTATTTATCATCACCCTTGTTATTTTGGATAAAGGATACAACTATATTTAGAAAAAAAGCGGGTACAATTTAAAAGGATAATGACGAAGCAATCCCAAAAGGGAGGGAAAAGACTAATTACAAGAAAGAAAGAAAGACTATTATATTTGTTTCTAACCCTTATTTCCAAACTGGTAAATGAGGATGACATTAATGAATTTGATGTTGGTGAATCATAAACAAGTAAGCAACTTGTGTCTTTTTCAAGCTCACTCAAGATCATCATACTTGTCTCAAAATATTTTCTTATTTCTCTCCCACTAGACAGCATAAAATGTGCTTCATCCACAAGTTTGGAGTCTTTCTTACCATTTTTTTCTTTACTCAAACCTCAAGTATTGCGGAAACTCATAAAAAATGAAAATGCAAACTATTCAATTTAAATGTTCTTATATCGTGAACTGTAATTCTGTTGTTTTTTTAATGTTTTTTTTTCTTTTCACTTTAGCATAATTCTGGGGCACTGGGAATGCCCCAGATGGATGACCCAATTTTCTTAGCAGGGCTTCCTTAGTATGTTTTAAAGAGTTGCTTTTACATAATCGTAATTCATGTCATACTGATGTCTCTAAGTTCGGTATAGATGCTGGTGTAGTCTATCGCTGATTGGTGGTGGGATTTTCCCACTAGAATACCTCAGTGGTTATTGGGAAAATGAAGGGCGGTTGTTTCCCCAACGTACGTCTATGCAAGGCTGGATCTTTGTTGAAGCCAACTGGACTTGGAAGTATAAGTATAGAAGCAGCAGCTCACAAAATCTGTCAGCCTATGATCAATGTCGTTAGTTTATAGAAATGTAAAATGGAACAAATGAAATTAGCACCCTTTATATGCACACAAAATATAATCACAAGTTCTCTTGTGGAAGATTCATGGAAGTGGCAGATTTGAGAAAATGCAAAGACTTAATTGTATCAACCAAGAAAAATTTGATGAGATTTAGCTGAGATTACATGTTTTCCCTAGTGTCTTGGCCTATTAAGGAATAACATTTCGAAATTTGTTTGTTATGCACTTGCGTTCTGTAGTATTCGTGTAATTGCCTGCCGCGTGATCTTTAAGTGGCTCCGTTATTCTTGCATTCAATTGAATTGTATTGAGCTATGATTCACAGGTCGTTTTTACAGTTCCCTTGGTGTATAAACATTCCCCTTGGTTTCTTGGGTCACCGAGCCTCCAAGAAAAAGTATTGCTCTTTTACTCTTTCCAGGTTTATAGGGCTCCTGTAGAGCTTGATTTCTAAAACTTGGCGAGTCTTTGGAACCTAGAAGGTAAGAAATGGCGCTGAGAGGAGATCAGCTCCTGTGAGTTGGTTGTTTACTATCCTCAATGATTGAAAGATAAACAAGTTCAGTCATAAACTGCAGACGCTACGGAAATCCTTTGGCTGGGCAAGACCTCTCTTCTATGAAAAGGCGGCATGTTCTTGAAATATTTATTTCAAGCACGTGAGACAGCCTTAAGATCCACCATGTCGGACCAATAAGGAAGCTGCCCTTTGCCTCCCTACAATAAGTTTGCTGGAAAGAATATAGTGCACGTATATGTCCGTCCATTCAGTAACAGTAAGAACCTCATTTTAATGTCGGTAGGTTTACACAAGAAAAATATGTCTCTAACTTAATTGACAAAACATTTGTGTGATGTAGGAGGTCAAAATCGCATCTTTTCGGGACCACAAAGTGATTGTGCAGTACTTGCTCTCGCTCTCAAGTAAGTCAACAAACTCAAACTTAAATTGTCTGCGACAAAAGAGTCTATTTTTATAACTCTACATGTTCTTGAAAAACAACTATAGAAAACGAAATTAGAAGAAGTTATTTTGAAAGCATTTCAAGAAAGCAAGTGTTACATGCTAGCATGCAATAAAAGACAACAATAACATCGATAACATATAGTTTAGATAAGAACATTTGGCAATTAGTTATAACATTATGAGGTAGAATGACTATGACAAACTTATACATGAAAAGAGACGAGCACAAACTTGCAAAAGTAGTCGTAAATGAAATGAAGACACAAAAGTAAACAAATAATGAAAATATAAAGGAGTTGTCATAGACATAGACATGTAGGATGGACAATAAGGCTTGGGACAAACATAAGCATAAGAAAGGCACATGGTGGTAAATGGTCCTCCTCTTGAAGGACATCCCTCATACAGACCTGTACTAACTGTAGTACTCTTAAGGATATGGCTAGTAAAAAGTCGTCCCTACTTATCTCTTTGTATGTGGTCATTTGGCATTTGCCTTGTTTGCGGTACATTCTGATTATAAATGTTTTTTTCGCATTCTTGCCTAACTATTTAGTAAACTGTTAAGAATTTTGTCCAGACGNTTTTTTTTTTTTTTTTTTTTTTTTTTTTCCCTTCTCCCACAAAGGGTCAAGAGCCAAATTTGTTTGTTAAAACTCATTTTTGGCTTGCCAGCTTCAACACGTTTCTTTAATACATACATATATATGTGTGTGTGTGTGAAAGTGGATAGAGTTAATTTCTTGAAAGTATTTATTAGTAAATTAATGTTGAAATTACTTGTTCCATGGCTAGCAAGAAGCGATTCCATTTGAAAGGGGTATCTGAGAAGTGGCATGATTTCTTTGCTGCTTCTAAAATGAGAAAGTTGAGAAAAGAAAAGTTGGGTTTATAAGAACAAGTTGGGAAAAATTAGAAATTAAGACGTTAAAAGCATTCCATTTTTAGCATTAATTAATCTTCCATGAAATGAGTGGGTAATCTCATAAAATTTCCATGTTTTTCCACAATTGAGGATGATGGGAATTCAAGAACCTTCCTTTGGAGGAAAACAAATTGGATTTGATCAAACCTTGAGTGTGGGAAAATTGGGCATAACCTTAAATGGCAAACAATGAGTATGAAAAATTAGTTTCCAGAATTACAAACTACGTAATGCACCCTCTCACTCCCACTGCCTTAATTTGGAAAACTCTGTTTTGATTTGAGAAAACTGTGAGGAGTGGTTAATTAGCAACAAACAAATCATAAACATGAAGGTTTATGGGAGTAATAATGTTAGGAGGTAGAGGCAAGAGGGTTGAATATAGGGCATACGGGTTAACATAAAAAGTTTTTAGCGTATTAAAGGATGTAATTAAAGCCATTGGTTGGGCCACAGGCAGAGGTGAGGTGAGTAGCGAGTGCCCCTAATCTCAAAATCTCAACAAACCCACTCTCCCAACTTTCCAAAACAGGAAACCCTTCACTTCACTTCACTTAACTTGGGATACTCATATTGTTACTATTATTATTGTTATTATTATTATTATGTAGGGATTGTGTTCAATGGGAATACGGCCTTCCCTGCTCTGCCTCCCTCTAAAACCAATAATACACTTTAAATTTAATTAATACTTGAAGAAAGAAATAATGTTGGTACTATTCATGTAGTTATGCGCACATGCACACATATCCATCAAGTCTGAAAGATGGATTGAAAAAGACAATTTTGAAAGTTATGAGGCAGTTAAAAGTGTTTATTAGGCCGTAATATTTACAGAGGGAGGGGGTTAGAAAAGAAAGTTATAAATGATCAATTCAGAAGTTGAAAAGGACTTATGATATGAGGCATTAAAGAAAATAACATGAGACATTAGAATGGGAAAGAAAGAGTTCTTCTTCTTCTTCTTTCTTTGTGGTCCAATCCAAACCCTAATTGATATGAATAAGATGACACCCATTCACTTTTATCACATCATCATTTCATAATTCTCTTCACAAAATCTATTGTTTTTATTGTTTTATTGCACAAACTTAGGGATTCACTCTATCCCCTCTTATAAATTTTATAACCCTAAACCATTTGCAGAGGTGAGAGATAGAGAGAAAGGGAAGAAAAAGAGCAGAGTGAATTATAGGGGAGAGGATGGGGAAGCGGAAGGCGCATGAAATGCCATAAATGGAAATCTGTGGAAGCCTTCCGTCTCACAAAAAGGAAACCATTTGTGTGTGAACCATGAAAGCGATGTAACGCACTCAACGCCAATGCCAATGCCATCCCTTTTCTACACTCTAATTAATGCAATTTCACAAACCCTTTTCTATTCCCCCCACCTAATCGAATCAGATCAGATCAGATCAGATCAACTCAAATATAATATATAGATTCCAAGTTTTCCCCAATGGGGATTGTGTTTGTGTTTCAGATATATATAGACGCATAGATGCAGGCATTTGCTACGTTACCCGGTGCTCTACCGCTGTGTGGGACAATAATTTAAGGGCACGGCGCTAAAACCTTCCTCTAATCATTCAAACTCCCAGGGTTTTTGCAGAGGAAGTGGCGTGTGGTGTGCATACCCGTTGAATGAAAGACGCGTGGAATCTGCTACCCTTCTAATTTAATCATCTCAAATCCATTGGTTGACTAAATTAGAATGGCAGCATGGATTAAAATAATGAGTGATGACGGTCCGAGTGACGAAATTTGCAACCAATATTATATTGATTGGAATTGTTTATCTTTTAATTAAAAAAAGAATTAAACTTGACCAATGTTTGTTAGGTGATGATTAAATATGAGTATATTGCCTTTCTGGAGATCATAAACCCAGTCATTTCAACACCAAAACTAATAATACAAGGGAAGAGGATAGTGAAAAGGGAGTGAGTATTATGAAAATTTTGAGCTGTAAAGGCAAAAAAAGATAAACAGAGTGAATGAAAATTGAAAAGAAAGGGGATTGGAGGAAATAGGAAGAGGGGGGGTTTGGGGTTTGGGGTTTAGGGATGAAAGGAACCCGTGGTGGTCATTAATAGCAGTGTCTGACTGCTTTTGGCTGAGGGAGAATTGATTCAAAGGACACTATGATGCCGACTATTCATATCCCCCATTCACTCACATTTTCTTCTTTGCTTTTTCTTTTTTTTCCTGTCTCCCCCTCTCCGCCCCGCCCCGCCCCGCCCCGCCCCGGACGGAATCTCTCCCAATAACAAGAAAATGACAATCGTCGGAAAATGATCATTCAATTTGATGAGGCTACAACAAGAAGGCCCCCTTCCTAGCAGCTTCTTTCAAACAAGTATGTACAAATTACTAAAAATGAGCGTTGGAACATAGGGTAAATATATAGTAGTACATAGCCGAAACAAAGCAAATGTCTAAGGAATTGGGAATTGGTAATGGCACAATGAATTCTCGGTCAGAAAAGTTGTAGCTTTTTTCTCCCACCCATTACCACCACCTTCAACTTTTACTACAACACTTTTTTTCTTTCTAGATTCTCGTCGGGAAGCGGACAGGACAGAATAAATTAAAATTAAAACATGACTGACTCTTTTTTCTGGGGGCGGGGGAGAGAAATTTTGTAGAACTTATTAGGAGGGTCTAATGAGACAATGAAACCCATTCTTGTGCAGCCAATTCTTGGAAGGTCTAATCTGGGGAGAGAATCCTGATGATGCTGCAGCAGTTGCAAGAACTTGCGATGGCCCCGATTCAACAACTTGATTCTGATGATCACTTAGAGATAGTGATAGATCACTTCCTATTATTCGGCCTCCATTACTGCTGCCCGGAAACTGAATCTTCAACAACAACAACAAATCAAAATTTAAAAAACCAACACTTTTTTCTTCTCTAAATTATTAATTACACGTACTTGATAATTGAAGGTTGGATGATTTTGATTGTGAAGCAATATCTGCGAGTGGGGCTGATCTACACCACTCGCCTGCCGCCTGAATTGCCCATGTCTTTGCATTTCAAAGGAAATTGGAGATTGAATGTGTGTTTGGCTTAGCAGCTGCATAGTTTCTCTCTCCAGGTACCTATTAGTGTTTCCTCTCTGTGCATTATTGTAATTTTTGTTTCCACTACCTCCTCCTCCGCTTGATTCTTGCAGCAAATTTAGCTGCGCATGATACACATGCCACAAATTCGTAAACACCCANAAAAAAAAAAAAAAAAAAAAAAAAAAAAAAAAAAAACATTCTTTTACGTAAATTTGAAAGAACCTGCGGAGGCCTAAATCCTTGACTACGTTGCCAATCAGCTTCCATCGGTAGAGGAGCTGAAGAAGAATGGTGCGGATCTAAGGAACCATTTGGGCTGTCATTTTGCTTTGAGCTTGAATTTCCCAGACTCAAATCAAGACTGTGGTCTGCTAAATTGCTAGTTGAGTCTGTTATAATGTGAATTCAAAAAACAAAACAGAAAAGATCATTCATTTCCAACAAGTTAAAACAATAGTCTGCGTGTGTGTGTTTTTTTCTTGTGTGTTACCAGTTGTCGGATTCAGCTCACTCTCGTAAATGCTGGGATCGAAATTGGTGACAGCTTCTTTGCCATTACACTTGATTGCAGCTTTATCATAAGCCCTATCGTTATCATCATCGGATTAAATTTTTTATTTGTAAAATGAATAAACGACATCAAACGCAACTTCTTTCCTGGTTTCTTGTGTCCAGAGAGATGGAAGGGAAAATAAAAACAAACCTTGCGGCTTCGATCTCGGTATCAAACAAACCCAGATAAACATACCTGTAAAATTGGGGGAAAATAAAAATTGGGTATGGATATAAAGAAGAGATAGAACAAGAAGGGAAATGGAGTAAGGGGGAGGGGAATACTTCTTGCCAAGAAATTGGCCCATTCGAGCCTCCCATCTTCCACACTTGTGAAGCGTTACACCTCTATACTTGGAGCTTCCTCTGGGAAACCCAGTGCTTTGTCGGCGAAGAACATGCACAAATTCCTCCTTTGTTAGATTACCCATCTGTTCATCAATCATCACATAACATTTCATTTGAATCATAATATATGTATGTATGTATATGTTATAATTAAGATGGAAAGCCAAAATTAAGGACCTGTTTTAAGTCGTCCTCGTAATCTTCGATGCTGAAGTTTATGTCCGCTTCCACTCCTCGGAATTTAATGGCCGCTCTATCGTAAGCACTGCACAACAACAACAACAAAATCAGTTCTGGTGGAGAGAGAGAGAGAGAGATAGAGAAGCGCGGAGACAGTGAGTGCTCACCGAGCAGCTGCATGTGCCGTATCGAATCCACCTGTAACCAATTCATTTGATGGGGAGGAGAAAAAATCACATCTTTGTTAGAAGGCCAGAAATGAATGATATACCCNAAATAACCCCCCCCCCCCCCCAAAAAAAAAAAAAAAATTAAAAGTAACCAATAACAAACCAAACATACCGAGATAAACCTGCTTTCCACAATCCCTGATGAGTGCAACAACCAAAAAAGAAAAAATCAAAATCAAATCAATTCAGTTCAATTGTTTGCACAATTCCAAAAGCAGAAGTTGGTTTTTGGGGGACAGAAATTGCAGTAGAGAGAGGGAGAGAGAGAGGGAAAGAGAGAGAGAGAGAGTATAATTTAANAAAAAAAAAAAAAAAAAAAAAAAAAAAAAAGAGTAAAGGGAGGGGGGGAACGGACCAAATATGAGACTCCCAGCGGCCGGTTCTCCGGTAGAAAGTGACCCCGCGATACTGGGAGCTACGAGACCTTGGGCCTCTGCGGCTCTTCTTAATGGGGTGGGAGAGGTCATTGGGGTTGATGGAGTTATTATTAGGATCGGGATGGCCAAATTTGACCCCAACCCAGTGAGCCCGAGGGAAGGCGGAATCGGTAGTTGGAAGTGGAAGGGGAGGTGGGATTTCAGTGTCTTCAAGTGGGAAAAACTGGCGAGTTACAGGGCTTGGGGTTTGTGTGTCAATTTGCATGACCATGGAGCCCAATACCTCATCGGATCCTTCCTCCTCCTCTTCTTCCTCCTCCAACTCCTCCTCCTCCTCCTCCGCAGCCGAACAACTGGAATTGGAAGCCGATCCCACCCTTTTCCGTTTGTCATCATCCCCGTCTCCCTCGATGGAGGTCTTGGCAGAGGAACAGGCTTCGGATTCATCCCCCTCCCTCACATCAGGGCAGTCGTTCAGATCCCACATTTTTTTTTTTTNTTTTTTTTTTTTTTTTTTTTTTTTGTTGGTTTTGTGCTTGGTCTATTGTGTTCGAGGCCTCATCCCATATCCTCAATACCCTCAATGCCCTCAATACCCTCACAACTCACACACACACACACACACACACTCTCTTCTGTTTTGTTTGGGAGATGAAATTTATAAATAGAAGGAAGGAAGGAAGAAAGGAAGGAGGGAAGGAGGGAAGGAGGGAAGGAGGGTGGGGGAATTAAGATGTGTTAGTGATAAGCTAAGGGGAAATGTTTTGTTTTGTTTTGTCTTGATTAGATTTATTTTGTTATTGAGGGGGTGAGAGCAAAACATGAGAAAGGATACAATTTGAGGAAAAGAAGAAAAGAGAAAGGAACCATCTCTTTCTTACACACAACTTTCCCACGTTAGCCAAATCGAAAACCTTTTTTCCTCTCTTCTCTCTCTCCCTCTCTCTCTCCTACTACTCCATCCTGTGTTACCCAATAATGGGAATAGACACGTAGAAAGATGCCTAATTACTCAATTCCCCAAAATATCCACTTAATCATTCACCTCAAACTCACTTATATGTTTTAAAATGAATTAAATTATAGTTTCAATCTCCAACCAAACAACTGGGTTCCTATACTGTTCACAGCTTTGGTGATCACCTCTAACATAAACCCTTTGTCTAAAAAGTACATTGCCCATTTTAATTGCATTTTAAGCTACGCCCATTTTACTCTCTTAATTACCATATACATTACATTATAGGACGCTTGATTCTGAATCTCAACCTTCTAACAAAACATGCCACATTTTAACATCGAACTACTTTTTTCCAATCAAAACTATAATTACAAAACTAAATTATGAATTACACTCATGTTTTCAAATATCTTAGGTTTAGATTGATTTGACGTTTTTTTTTTTCTCTCTTTTTTTTAAGAAAGACGCCAAAATTGGTTCTTTTGAAAGTGGCCCACAAACCAAACGAAATGAATAAAATATATTAAATAGATTTGGATGAAAGTATTAAAATAAAAAGTAATCCATAATTGAGTGCACACTAGATAAAGTAACCCACCCATTGTAACAAAAATAAACACAAAATTGTTTCTTTATATTGTTTCGCTAAAAATAGATAACATAATTTGTTAGGGAATAATTTTTTATATATTTTTTCTTTTTTTAAAAAAAAAAAAAAAGAAAAGAAAAGAAAAGAAAAGAAAAGAAAAGAAAAGAACGGACGCAGAGCGTAGCGAACACCCAACAGAGGTCGCGTAGATATATAACCCTTCACTTAATATCCCTCAAAAGGCATCTCCACCATACGATAAACACAAGGAAGAACCAATTAGAAAGGGAGAGAGAGAAGTATGTATTATTTCAAATAAACAAAAAGAAAAAAAAGGAGTAAAAAAGAAAAAAGAAAAGTCAGCCAAAAGATGAAGGGATGTCCATCGGGAGCCGACAAATTCTCGAAAGAGGTCCTAAAATATGGAACCCAAAGAGTCCCCAGGTCTATGTAGGGTGGGAAACCAGGGTGAGACACCGGAGTATAAACAATAGCTGATAGTGGGACCCGCTCTTTTTCCCAAGCCCAGGCCCACCTCTCACTCTCTCCGGCGGGTTGCCCACCAGGCCCACTATTCTTCCTCCTTACTCAAATAGTTTGATGGGGAGATGGGGTGTGTCATGTATGTGTGTGAGAATAAATTTTGGGGTGTTTTCAAATGGACACCACCTAATTGCTATATCCAGGAATAACATGTATATCCAGTTCAAGAAATTATATAACATTATTGGACACGCCAGTTGTGTTTTATTATTTAATGCTAAATCACAATCACCTCCCCATCTTTTATTTTATACACAACATCTTTGATATGGAAGAGAAATGGTTGAATAGTCAAATGCTTGGGTACTATGTAGTTTACTAATATCATGAAAGTCTGTTTTTTGTGGCCTTCCTACTTTTCTGAGATTTGCACCAAATTCAATGCTAACATTGCTCACTTACTTACACTTTGCCTATATTTAGTTCTGAGGTCTTGTTTCCAAGAAAAGGTTTTGAATGTCATTTGCTGAAACAGTTCGTTGTTTTCAGCTACAAAATATTAATGCTCTGACCGACCATCCATAACGTAACTTACTCATTCATCATATCTATCCTAATTTCAAGAATGCCCTTTAGCCTGCCATTTCCTTTGGAAGTGGGCTTGGACAAGTTTTACATATATTCGAGTTGTGTAGCCCTCTCCTCTCATCATCCATTCTTGTGTTTTATCTCATCTCATTTGCCTAACTTCGCTTCACGCACCTTCAATTAATTTCATTCAAGTAATTGAGGGAAACAACATCCTAAACTCAAAACCCAATCACGAGTAATTGTTGAAGTTATGAGTCCGGCATTTCTGGACCAACACATTGTCCTCTACGCTAAAGTTGGTTGAACAGGTAAGCTAAGGTTTTAGAATAATAAATGGCAAAACAACAAACAACAAACCTCCAATTCTAATTATAATGCCTCCCTCCTTCACCATTTTTTACCATCTTCTTATCTTCCCTAATTACAATGCTCTAATTCATCCAAAACTCACCCACCCACTGTTACTATGCCTGAATTTGGGATGATTCAAGACAGACCCACCAAACATATCCCATTCATTAATCATTATCGACAAACACTACCCAACCACAAAAATACCTAACTTCACCAAATTCTTAATCACTTTAGTGGTTAGTGAGCCTCCAGGAAGCTCCAGCGAGGGAGGGAGCCCCAACTGGTTGCCTTTTGTAGGCCCCTGCTGCCCCCCTCCCCCTTCCCTCTAAAATTGTTGCAATACTACTATTTTTCCCATCACTTTTTCTTTTTCCCATCCCTTTCTTCCCCAGAAAATCAATTCTTCATTCTCATTTCTCCTCTCCTATAAATTCCTCGTTCATCCATCTATCCATCCCTCATCATTTGTCAACAAAGTGGACGAAAAAAGTCCTCTTTTTTTTTNTTTTTTTTTTTTTTTTTTTCTTTCTTTTTTGGGGTTTCTAAACTTTGACTCCAATTACACAGAGGAATATGATGATCATCATAATTGGGTTCCTAAATTAATGTACATTCATTCATTCATTCATTCATTCATTCATAATATTTCTACATGGGCCAAAATTTCTTTTTGGTTAAAGAAAAATAAAACTCATAAGCAAAATAAAACAAAAAAANAAAAAAAAAAAAAAAAAAAAAAAAAAAAAAAAATTAAAAACCCTAGATGGAGGCGGCCTAACCAGAAACAGAGACAACCAAATTAGGAGACAACCAAGGGCATGATGATCGGGCGTCACATACCTCGGTGGCGCGTGTTGGCGTCTCTGAGTGTAAGAAAAGTATCCCCACTTCATCTTCATTGTCTCTCCCACTCGAACTCTCCATCTCCTTCTTCATCATCTTCTTCCGGGTCGGGTAATTTGTTCAAATCCATCCGATCCAAAAACCCGCTGCAGACTTTCGTCTCTGGCGGAGACGCCGATGCGTGGGAATGATGGTTCCGATTGTTGTGATTATGTTGGTGATGACCTAAGGAACTCTCCAGAGCATCCACTCGTGCGCCCACCTCCGTGGCTTTCTTCCGTATAGTAGCCGCCGACATGTTGCCACATCCACCGCCGCTAATTCCGCGTCCTTCCCCGGCTAACAACTCGGGAAAATTAAGCCTGGCGGAGGGGCCTCTGAGGTAATACACGGCGGTATCGTAGGCCCTGGCAGCGGCCACTGGAGAAGAGTAAGAACCGAGCCAAATCCTGGAGCGCTTATTGGGTTCTCGAATCTCAGCCACCCACTTCCCCCACTTCCTCATCCTTATCCCTTTGTACAGCTTCTGATTGTGGACCCCTCTTTTTCTGGTACCCTCCCGACCTCCCTCTCCTCCGCCCTCCATGGCCCTCCAATTCCAAATCTCACCTCTCCCTTGGCCTAACCCAGAATCTGAATCTTCATGAAAAGGAACAAAAAGGGCATGCGATTGATGAGCTTTGCTACTACAGCTACGAATTTTGTGGGATAAGAGAAAAGGGTTTGATTTTGGGTTTGGATTTTGCAATCTCCATTTCTCCCCTTCTTGGCTCTACTCCTACTACTGCTGCTACTGCTACTTTGCTAATTAGCCTCCAAGTTTCTCATCTCAATTAGCCTCCAAGTTTCTCATCTCAATTAGCCTCCAAGTTTCTCATCTCAATTAGCCTCCAAGTTTCTCATCTCAATTAGCCTCCAAGTTTCTCATCTCAATTAGCCTCCAAGTTTCTCATCTCAATTAGCCTCCAAGTTTCTCATCTCAATTAGCCTCCAAGTTTCTCATCTCAATTAGCCTCCAAGTTTCTCATCTCAATTAGCCTCCAAGTTTCTCATCTCAATTAGCCTCCAAGTTTCTCATCTCAATTAGCCTCCAAGTTTCTCATCTCAATTAGCCTCCAAGTTTCTCATCTCAATTAGCCTCCAAGTTTCTCATCTCAATTAGCCTCCAAGTTTCTCATCTCAATTAGCCTCCCACGTTCATATATCTTTTTTTTTTTCTTTTTCTTCTTCTTCTTTTCCGTATCTCAATAAATTAGAAATAAAAGGTTTATATTTATGTGCGCCCAAAGTGAAATTCACCGACAAAATCTCACCCCCTTTATATCAAACATTTCAATTCTTAAATCCCATTTTAAAAGTAGCAACAGATTTTTAAAAGCGGTGCCACCTACTTTCTTCTGATATATTTTAATTATGCTTAATTTTAAAAATCTTATAGCTATCTTTGCAGTTTTTAAAAATTTATAAAAAATTTAAACCATCAGCAGACGGCAACGTGAATATATATTGGGTTCGTGACACTTCAAAGGTGTCCACACCTTTATTTTTTAAATAATTTTGTTCCAACCAATCATCGATGAAAACATTCATTGGTTTTTTTCATATTATATATATTTTCTTTTTGCAGCTGTAGTGTGCCACGTGACGTCTCAGTACAGTCTCACCTCACCACTTTTCTTTTTTGGCTAAAAATATAATTTATTTGATACTTCCCTTTTCATATTTGATCTCTACATCTTTTAGAAAAGATATTGATTGATTATATGAGTTTGAAAGCAATGCATCGTAATTTAATTTAATGTTTCCTAATATTACATGATTTTTTAGAGAAATAAAACCATCGGTCATAATGAAATGTGAAGACTCGAACCTGAATTTAAATTCCATTCTGTTGATTTTATTATTTAATATAAGATGGGCATTAAATAAAAACAAACCATAATTAGAATAGTGGAAGGGTAGTGGGGGAGTGGGACTGTCATTTTGTGTGAAACCTCAAGTGGACTTCCAAATGTGTATATATATATATATATATGTATTACTATATACTTTCATTCTTAAACTCACTATTTTATTTAGCATAAATATTACTATGAATTTCTAAAGTTTGGTTTGAAACATATAAAATACCTAACCAAAATGGTATTTTTTTAAAGTTATAACCAAAAGTAAAAAATGGAAAGAAGGGGGAAGGTCGGTGAGTGGTGGGTGGTCGGTGGGCGGATACGGTTGGGGGACGATTGACTTTTACTCCACACGATAACGATATCTGCGGACATGTTTGTTTCTTCTTATAATCCTTGTTTGTGTCGCCCCTGCCCCTAATTCAGGCCCAAAATTCCTATAAATTTCATCATCTCTACTAATACAAATACAATACCTTTCAATCTTAATATAAGGACCCATTGTCCCATTAATACTTGTTTATGTACAATTCATCTTGGAGGAAATGATTATAACAATGAAAGACTCACAGAACTTAACACAATGGGAAAGAGACAGGGCAGGGTAATTAGAGTCTTGTAGGTAGCATGGACTTTCGCTAAATTAAAATTCTCACCCATTGACTTTTGAGCTCTTGATTTTTTGGATATTTACTCAATTCCACATTTTTAAATCTACAAGAAAAATAATGTGTTTTTAAAAGTGACGTGAAATTGACAATAACTTTGATTTTTAGAAGCTGGTCAACGAAAATTCTTTTAGTTAAAAATAAGATAAGTGCTTGAAGAAGAAAAAAAACCAATTCAATGAATTTAGCTTACAAAACACGTGTGAAATTAAAATTTCATTCAAAGTCAAAGCTACAAAGTTGGATAAGAACAAACAGATAATTCATCGCTGCTTAACCACAAAACAAAGAGGAAGAGCAGATGGAGAAACGATATTCCTTAAACTAGTCCCAACCAATTAAGGATTTGATGATATTAAAACTCCACGATTGAATATAATTCACTGAATTTACCACAAAAATTTTACTTGGCAACTAGCCATTAGGTGGACATACCATAATATTACAATACATATTGGAACAGCTTTATCAGCGTTATCCAATGAGCATGGAATTTGATACATACAATCAAAAAATGGGCATCGCATATGTGGCAAATTTACTCACCTGCACAACAGTACAAGTAATGAAACTCCTCTGGCCTTCATAGATTCATGTGGGAACATCGCCCGAGGGTTTCTCTTTACTTGACTTCCTTTTTGGCTCCTGTTCTCGCTCCTTGTATTATTCATTTCAATTTCTTTCGCATACCCATTCGTGATTTTGCGTACCTAAATTCTGGGTTAAGCAAAACATTTTTAGACATGATGTAGCAGTGCAGTTGTAAAGAATAATAATCTTGCAAAAGGATACTCCAATCGCATGCCCTCCCCAGGAGGTGACGAGTACAGAATTGAGCCTTGCAGATGGTTCAGTGCTCCAGTTGAACAGGCGGTATCCTGAACCATCGAAGTAGAAAAAAAAATATCAACAACAGGAAAATAATGTTGAGAAAAGGAAGGGCCGTGCTAACCTGAAAATCAACAAAAGCAACTGGGGCCCCATACGTGCTCTGCATCTTTAGTTTTAAAAACCCCGGGCATCTGGAAGGAATAATCAAATAAACAGATAATACAAGTTCTAAGATCAGAACATAACCCAATAACGTGCAGTAAATTACCAACCTAGAAAAAATTTGAACAAGTTCTTGCTCTGTGCAACTTGGCCCTAGATTTGCCACAAAAAGTGTTGGACATGGGGGATTTTGAGGAGTCTGGAAATGAAGAATAATTAGGCCAAAGTTAACAAAAGTCACTACATAGATTGTGCTACACAAGGTCATTCACACATAACTAAGATATTTTCACCTAAACACAAGGTGACTTTATTTACGTCTAAGTATTAAATATGTCATGGAAGAAACTTCAAATTAACCAGATTTAATATCGTTGCAGCCCTGTTCCCAGAATTCCCCTCCACTTGAAAAGAGACAACAAAAAACAAAAGGAATACGAGCAAATATTATTGTAGAAGTTGGTAAATAAAGTTTCCCCTTTGTTTGTTCACGGTAAGTTAAGCCTCCCGTTAGAGAGGTCATTATTTTGTAATGGGAAAATTAACTTTTCACCACATGTACTAAAAGAAACCCACAGGAAGGCCAAAAGAAAAGTGTGGAATACAAACCAACCTACAAGAAATCAACTTTTGGTAAATACAAATGTTAAGAAACAATTTCGAATTATGAACCCATGGGGAGGCATTACAGTGTGTCCACCATATCCACACATCCTCCCGCAACCTATCTACCCTCAAAACCATTCTTATGATTCTTTTCGTCAAAATAAACCACAGTACAACAATGAAGCCCATAGACAGACATTGAACTATAAAAATTTAAAGGAAAATGAGTAGCCAATTTCAAAAGGATAGAAAATGAAAATTAAAACAGTTTTGGCTAATACCGTGAATGTTATCCCAATCTGCTATATAATTGAGTGAAAAATTACTTGCTACTTTTATCAGGATAAGTAATTCAATTATTGGTAATACAATGCTTTTTGGACAGAAAGGGGAGGATTTAATGGCACAGCTTTTAGGGACTGCAGAATCACAAATTGCAATAAAAAGTGACCTTACCACATTTGCTGCCACTGTATCATTTACAGTTTTGCTATCAAAGCTTCCATGGCTGATGATAGAAAGTGCAAGTTAGTTAGGACAGAGAAGAAGAAACATAATAACGCAAGTATAAAGTTAAAAACTAACACAGAAGTCAGGGCATGTATAGAGCTTTTTACTGAAGCCCTTGGACATTCTACTAGTGATTATTGTTATACAATAATGTATAAGCTTCACATAAGCTTGTAATCAACCATTTCAATAATAAAGATGTGCTAAGTAGTGCAGATGACCTTTGTGCAGATGGATAACCAATCGTGTTGTAAGCAGAATTACCCATTCCAGACATGTGAGTGCTGCCAAGACCTGCTAGTGCCCAAGCGTGCAAAACATGTGCAAAATGAGCTTTTAGAATAATGTGTCCCCTGCGTGGCTAATCAATTACTTCTTACCCCAAGAGGTTGTACAGGTAGCACATAATCATCCTCAAATCAGAGAGGACAGGTTTATACATTTAAAGTAATCATAATAATAGTCGTAAGTGGTATCAAAAGGACAAAAAATTTATTTAATTAATTAATTTTTGAAAAAGCTTGTATAAGAAAGAGTTTACAGGCAGAAAAGGAGTCAAGCAATCAACTTACCAGGATCAGGAGTGCTCCTTGAAAAGATAGATACTTTAGCTTTCTTATCCGATCCATATCTTTCATCCTCTAACCATTTCATGAACACATGACGAAAAATTTCAAACTAGTTATACCACTATAGAAAATAGAAATTGAAATATAAATTCATAAGAGGACAACCATCAAGATATGTACCTGTCCTCGTCCGTTTTGATCTTGAATTGGATTTAGCTAAATCAACATATAGTACTGATTGCTTCTCAAGATCAAACACCATCCCCTACAACAAAGAGCAACCAATTGTTTTAATGTGAGACACTACATAGAGTAGAAATCTTTTTATACCAATGCTTGGAATACCTTAAGTAGCGCACTTTTAGAACAGCTATTCTATCGAGGAATAAGTAGAGAGTGAGAAAGCATAAGAAGCAAAAGAAAGCCCAGCAGAAAAATGGTAATCCAGGAATTGGTAACTGTTTAGTGTTATAGCAGCAACAATAGCTGTCTACCTTATCCTTCGGGTCAATGAATGACTCAAATCGAGCTCAAGGTTCAGGATCCCAAAGAAATTTAGTGTACCTCACGAGTTCCCCAAACCCTAACAGTTTAGTGTTATAGCAGCAATGATAGCTGTCCAGTGTCCACCTTATTTTTAAGGTCAATGAATGACCAACAATGCATAAGGTAATATAGTAAATCAAACTCAGGGTTTTAAACAAATTTGATATATGGAAAGAGTTCCCTGATATTGTAACGTCATTACTTCAATGAATTTGTTTGGAGGATTAGATTACAAGAGGAGAATGTTTTTATTCTATATACTTGGCTTTGCTTTGGCAGCTCCCTTCAGAAAGCTACAGAAGTTTGAAGCTCTTCTAGCTGTTAATTATAAGAAATTCAGAAATAAATGCTTTTCTATATTGCATGATAGTTCTCATGATAGTTTTCCTTGCTGGTCTGATTTAAGATGGGGTGAGCTTATCCTCCAAGGCAGGGCTAATTTCTTCTTCCACGTTCATTTCGTGTACTTCCTTTGATCATTGACATGATTTTCTTAATGAAAGAACTTGGAATACAGAAGCAGGGAACAAGTACTTACATTTACAGCATGCATTGCACCTACGGCAGACTGCTGGTCCGAGAATACAGCAAATGCAAATGGCTGTAACCACACCAAAAAAATTGTAAGAAAAAATCATGCATGATGCTAATCAATAAAATATATGCTCTACCATCAACACAGGCGGTGATAGGAATGCTGTATACATAAGATATTTCGTGAGAGAATGGAAAAGGAATAGAAAAAGCTTTTACAAGTTACAGTGACAGTCATAGGCACTCGGTACACATATCTGAAGGGTACTTGCATAAAGATGCGACAACTTATTGCAGCAATGTAGATTGTTGGTCGAGAATATAGAAAGTTGGTAAATTTCCTTTACAAACAAAGGTCCGCAAGCTTTCAATATTAACTAGATTTGAAACTAGCAATTAGCATTATATTTGTTAGTTGTAAACGTGGGATATTAATATCTCAGTTTATGGTCTCCACAGCACTTAGGATAGCATTTGTTAGTTGAAAACAAAAGTTCCCAAGCTTTCGTATGACCACTATGACCATCCCAGAACCTGAGATTACATCGACTAACTTGAGAACCCTTAAACATGGATACTAATAACACAATCCAAGCCTGTTTAGGCATTGCAAAAAAAAGTTTGCTGCCCTGACATCAAAACACATCTGTCTAAAGTACAAGTCACTATCATCCAATTAAATAGTACAAAAGAAAGCAACATAGAATATTATTACATGTGTAACGTCGTGATCTAAATGTGCATTGGAAGTTACTGCGCAAGATTTTTTACCAAAGAAATTCTAGCAAAAAGGTTTAGATTGGTCAAAGTTGAATTCGAATTGCAAAGGCTAAGGAATTTTTCATGCATAAAAATGACACCGACCAAGTCATATTTGTTGTCCAGGACATGAAAAACTCTCTGCTACTTCTTGGCTAAGGCAGATAATTGGAAGGTCACGGCTCCTGTAGTCATTGACAGGTAAAGTGATTTCATTGAAGAAGGGTTCACAAACATTGTGAAAGGAGCAGAGCAAAAGCTATAGTTCCAAACATGACAAAGGTGCTCATGCTCCATAGCATTGTGGAATAGTGATGGGTGAAAAGGGTTAATGTTAAAAAGTTGCATGCCACTAAAATTCAGTAGGCCAATCGAGCCACACAAGCACCAGATTGCACATTTGCATTGGTATTAGGCTATTGGCAACCGTATTGGCACCAATATTGATACTGACATTTCCTTTAGAGTATGACACAGCACACTTATAGTTTATTTAACAAATCTCAGAGTAGGCATNTTTTTTTTTTTTTTTTTTTTTTTTCATTAGAAATGTGGTTTACCTTATTAAATTTTTGTTTCTTACTTTTTGATCGGTCCAGTTGCATGGTCGTGTCATGACGGGTGTTAAGCAAACTTGTAGGGCATTAAATTCTAGCTAGATGGCTACCATGGATTCATCCCAAGCCTTCCCTAAATAACATTTACATACTTGGTCAAGATGAATTATAATGAGCCAAAATAAACCAGGTCCAAGTTAATTACGTATAACAATTATAATCTTGAACTTCTTCAAGAACCTCAAACGTACAGTAACCAAACCAGAATCGTCTACGAACCGGTGTCTAATCTCCATCTTTGATACTAAAGCAACTAATGTCCACGAGTTTACTTAGACGTCAGACTCTAGAAGCTAAGAGTATTCTCATTCAGGCACCCAAATTAAGTGACTATTCTAATTCAGAATAAAAAGAAAATGCCACAAGAATCAACAATTTTGCAAATTAGAAAAACAAAGTACAACACCTGGGTCGTCTGCGTGGGGCTCCGAAGATGAGAGGACTCGTAGCCCGGAAACTCCCGGAAGAGATTGTAAATTTCTCGGGGCTTGACGTCTTCAGGAAGGCCAGCTATGAATAGGGTTCGGACCTCATTAATGGAGGCTGCGTGAGGTAAAAAAGGTAAGCCATAGGAAGCGAAGGTTGGCGGGTGTTGAGCGAGGTAATGCTGAGACGACGGTGCTGAAGAAGGAGGAGGAGGCACCTGGTAATAGGGATAGTGAGGCGCCTCAAGACCAGAAGGCTGCGACGGTGGTTGCGGTTGCGGAGGTGGCGCGTAGTAACTCGTTATGTCGTCCATCGGAGTGCTGTTCTCTCCGAGTCTGAGTCTGACAAAGTAGAGAGAGAGAGAGAGAGAGAGAGAGAAAGAGAGAGGTGGAAGCCCTGAATTTTGGGTCGGATTACTTTAATTGTGATAAAGCATTGCGCTCAAATGGGCTCAGATTAGACACCGAACTCCAAATGGCCCAAATTTGAATGTTTATCCAGATGGCCCATTGTATGGACTTTATAAAGGTCAGATGGCCCAGAAAATCAAAAGTAATAAAAATAGAGATAATTTTAATGAAGCAACTTCCCCCAAATCATCCCCTGTTTTCATGTATATTTCAAGGTTTTCGTTTGTGATTGCAAAAACAAGTTTTGAATTTGCTTCACAAACCCAGTAGTCAGCCATTGACACTACATTCTAAGCTGCTTCATAAGGACGAAAACAATAAAGATCTTGTTTCATTGCAATGAAAAATACGTAGAAGATGGTGATTACAATTCCTTGTTTCTGTTATTCTGAGATCACAACGCCATTTCTAATGCCTCCAGTTCTTCTCAACAGGCACAGCGACTGCTTCTCTCTTGCCAAACACTGTCACACCACATTGTCCACTCAATCTTCGAGTCGAAGACGTTGATCTGAGATTCCTGGGTTTTAATTCTTATGGGATTATCCCCTTTTACTCGAAGCCAAATATACAGTTGATAAGCTTTTGTCAATAAACAGTTAAAAGCCACTAGATTCACTGTCCTCTCTCATGACACTCTCCTTGATTTCTAGAATCATTTTCAAAACTTGCCACATGGCCGGCCTCTGTTCAGGGGATGTAGTACTACAGATGCTAGCCACCTCAGTAAGCATTCCAAGTTGGTTACTATCCCCACCATCATCCTCCCTAACTATCCTTACCCATTCTAACATATCAGTTGGCTCAAGAAATGGATGCTGTGCTGGATGTCTTCCTGTCAAAAGCTCCAGCAAGAGCACGCCGAAGGCATACACGTCGCTCTTGTGAGTGGCATTCCGGCTGGACTTGCGAGTTTCAGGGGCTTGGTAGCGTGAACCATCAGGATCTTCACAACACTCAGCCAGAGCAGAAAGCCCATAGTCTGTGAGACAGGCCTCAAACTCTGCTCCAAGGAGAACATTAGTAGACTTTAAGTTGCCATGGATTAACTTAGAAGCTTGATGTATATAAGCAATTCCCTGAGCTAAATCTTCTGCAATCTTTAAGCATGATGTCCAGTGCAGAGGCTTAGCCCTTGCTGATCTTGAACCTGCCCACCATTACAGTTGGTGAGAAGTAATTAATTAAACCCAACTGATATATTTGAATTTGATTAAAAACTTCACAACCACGACCAGATTAACATTCCTACAAAGCTCTAAATATAATAATACGAGTGGTCGCCCAGGATTTCGGTCAGATGTTGGAATTATTCATAGAAAAAAGTTCTGAAATGTTATTTGGACACTTCTCATGTAGTGATGTGCATCTACCCCCCGTAATCCACCAATATACTGAAATTTGGACTTAATTTACAGCCAAGCAGCGATTTGGTCCATTTCTTGGCGTCATTGCCAGCATTGGCAAAGTCGCGCATACAGCCATAAGGATATTATTAAACCAGAGCTGTTACTGGAACAGTTTGGCAGAACCAGCCAGCATCACCGACTGATCTTATGGCAGACACAGATCTACTTTACCGTAAATAACCGCGTAATCCCACACCGAGAACAACAAAGAAAACATCTCTACATATTTTTTACCCCACTCGGACCCACCGACGTCGAGAATTTTCGAATTCGACTCGTGAACCGAGAACGCACTCGTGAATTGATCAAACCCAGAAAGAAAATTCAACAGCGAAATGCTTAATAAGTTTACTCACCGTGAATGAGGTTGTAAAGACTGCCATTAGGTTGGTAATCGTAGACCACTAATCTCTCTCCCCTGGCTTGGAAATAGGCCCTAACTGGAACCAAATTGGGGTGAAGAAGCGCACCTACTGCTTCCAAATGCCGGTCGAAAACTTCGCTGCTCGTCGCGGCGGTCTTAGTAGCATCAAGACGCTTCACCGTTACGATTAGCTGGTTGCAGAGTACTGCTTTGTACGTAGTTCCCATTGTGCCTCTACCGAGCAGCTCGGCCGAAGCCCTCATTAACTGCTCTAAGCTGAATAACTCTGCCTCCCCTTCACAAAATATAAGACTACCACTCTTCTGGACTTTAGGTATATCTTCAATTTCTTTCATTTTGGCTTGAAGTTCGCCCTTTCCGTCGCCTCGGCCGTTGATTGCGGAAGCTGTGGAAAACGCAGTGTCGGTTTCGAATGGCGGAATTTCCGGCTTCGACGCGGTTTTTCTTTGGGTTCTGGCAGCTACATAGAAACATAAAAGACCTGCTATTAAAACTGCGGCGCCGACTGAAAGCCCCACAATCAGACCGGTTTCCTTGTGCTTAACATGAGAGACCGGAGAGAGAAGTATGTCCTGTGACTGTGCGCTTTGGTCGGAAGGGAGAGATGGTGGAGTAGCATTGGAAGCTTCAAAGAATGGAGCGCGTGAGTGGCATGCCTTGTTGACGATCTCGCCGCAGAGATCTGGGTTCCAGAAAAACGACGACGTGTTGAAACGCGACAGTGTGGGGGTAACTGGAATTTGCCCGGTCAGGTTATTCCCCGCGACATTGAAGACCTCAAGGAAGGACTGGTTTAATGGAGGAATACTTCCATTGAAACCATTCCATTCAAGCCGGAGAGTAATGAGCCGGTCCAAGGAGGAAAGCCTCACCGGAAGCGGACCCGTGAAGTTGTTATAGGAAAGATCGAGAGTCTGAAGCCGGTGAAGAGTGAGAATCGACGGCGGAAAAGACCCAACAAAGGAGTTTCGGCCGAGGAAGAGAGATTTAAGGTTGAAGAGTCCGGATAGGTCAGGAATGGGTCCCTCGAGGGAGTTGTTATGCAGGCTGAGGATCCGAAGCTGGTCGAGCTGAGACACTGTATTTGGAGCCAATGTCCCTCGGAGACCAAACGATTGAAGAACCAATCTAACAACACGACCCTGGACGCACTTCACGCCCTGCCATTGACAGTAGTCAAACCGCTCATTGAGAGTGTATAGAAGCTTGTTGTCCAAGTCGGCTTTGGACTTGAAGGACAGAAGAGAAACGGCGTCGGAAGGCAACCGCAATTCTTCCGGTGGGACAAGCGCAGGCGGCGGAATTTGAAAGGCAAATCCTGAGGCGGAAAAGGCGGAGAGAGAACACAGCACAACACAACAGAGAAGTGGAAAGGTTGGGAGGAATGTGGGTGGGTTGGGAATCATTATCCAAACCGGAGCTCCCAACCGAGACGGCGGCGGAGAGTATGAAGGAAGTGGTGGAGAGACAAGAGAGGAAACGAGTGCAGCTGGCCCTTTTTGTACAAGGGACCATCGCGTGAGGTGTGTCGTAGGGAGTGAAGGAAATTTGTTGCCAAGCGTTTGACTCCAATCACCACTGCAAATTCTACTTGCAGCAATTATTTTACTATTTTTCTTAAATTACAACTTTAATTACTTCATTTTGAAATTCTCTAAATACTTTTCCATATAATTTTTTATTTTTATCTAATAACCCTCTACCTTTTTAAGCTTTTTTTTTTTTTTTTTTAACCAATTTATTGTAAGATATAAAAAGGTCAAAAAGTAACAAAGAGAAGAAGAGGTGAGTGGTAAAGTGAATCAAAATAGTGCATCACATGTGACCGACCCTCCAATACATTCTATTAGGAACAAAAAAAAAATTGTCAACAAAGACATTGATTTATAATGTTTTTCTTTTATATAAAGTATTATTTCTATCCTCTCTAGGTGTTTTATTAAATAGTTAATTATTTGTTCTTTACCAATAATTTTAATAAACAGGATAAATATTGNTTCCCCCAAACAAAATAAAATAAAATTGATTGAAATTAAAAATAAATAAATAAATAAATAAAGGAAATGATAAAGAAAAGGAAAGAAAAGGGATTTATTCACTTTATGTATAACTTAGCAAGTTGGAAAACAAAATATAAAGACTCCATTCATTCAAATTATTTTAATGCTTTTAAAATCCTAAAAAAAAAAACCTTTATCAACATCAAGGGGAAGTACTTTAATTATCACGAAAGTGTCATCAAATATTATAAATATAAAAAAAAAATATTTATATAATAAACGTATAAATGAGAATAAGAGGTAGTAAAGTTTGGGTTGGATCATATAAGCAAATAATATATTCCTTGTGTTGTTTCTTGATTCTAGTGTTCAAATAAAGAATACAATTTTGGAGCCCATAATCTTCACACCGTCAATATCTCATTCATAATTTTGACATTCCCAACAAATAAAGGACACCAATCTCCCTTTACAATCATGTCTACTTGACTATTTTTCCAGTATGCTTTAAATAATATATTTTTTAAATAACCCATTTCATATAAATAGAAACAATTTTATTTATTTTATTTAATTCACCGCATGGTCAAGTAATGCATATTTAGAAAAAGGGTTAGTTTATTTTAGTTTATGGTGATGGGTAATTAATTAAATAATTACTTAGTCATTAAGTAACCGACAAGTGTAATAAATTAAATAAAGGGCAGGTAAAAATATAAAATAATTGGTTGGGAATGGCAGAACGAAAAACAAAAACGTCCTATATTTAGGTGGGCGGGTTGGGTTGGTAACCACATGCTGTGCCAAAACCATCCGTCCTATCGTCTCTTAAACAATCATAACATTATCATTGCCATAACTCATCCCACCAAAATTCATTTATGTTAAATAATTTAAGATGAATTATGTTGTTGTATCCTGTTAGATGCTTTACAGCCCAATGGGCTACTGTGTGAAGCATTCGAAGGCCCAAATTTGTAAACAGCCCCCCATCTCAGGGTTTGGCTACATAAATATAAACATATTCATTCTTGGTTTAGAGGTTCCTTGAGAAATAAAAAAGAGGAGCATAGTGCAGTAAGGTAAAGCGACATTTGGCTTGTAATTAGTTATTCTGTCCCTTCACCACTTCTCTCCGTTTGCTTATAACTCTAATCCAATTCCAAATTTACCCAAAAAGTTGTCCAAAAATGAAACCCAATCCCAATAACACCAGGCTCATTCTCCTCCACCCTTACATCCACAAACAAGGCACCTCCTCCAAGATTTGGCTGCTTGCCTTCCTGTCCTTCTTCTCCCTCGCCTTCCTCCTCCTCCTCCTCCTCCTCTACACCCGCGCCTCCACTACTCCCATCGCTGCTTCCACTACTGTTGCCGCCTCTTCCATCGTCTCCACCTCCACCGCCACCCCTCTTCCCACTACCGTCATCAACACCCTTCTCTACTACGCCTCCAAATCCAATGACTCCTTCCACATGACCCACTCCGATCTCAAGCCCATCTCCGACGTCCTCCGAAAATGCTCCACTCCATGTAATTTCCTCATCTTCGGCCTCACCCAAGAGACCCTTCTCTGGAAATCCCTCAACCACAACGGCCGCACTGTCTTCATCGACGAGAATCGATACTACGCTGCCTTCATCGAAGAAAAACACCCCGAAATTGACGCCTACGACGTGCAGTACACCACTAAGATAACCGAATTGAACGAACTGATTTCCACGGTTAGAGAGCAGATTCGGAACGAGTGCCGTCCCGTACAGAATCTTCTGTTCTCCGACTGCAGGCTGGGACTCAACGACCTTCCGAACCACGTGTACGATGTTGATTGGGACGTGATTCTAGTAGATGGCCCACGAGGGGACTGGCCCGACGCACCCGGACGAATGTCGGCCATTTACACGGCTGGGGTTCTGGCGAGGAGCAAAAAAGGAGGGAACCCCAAAACGCAGGTTTTTGTGCATGATTTTAACGGCGAAGTGGAGAGAGTCTGCAGCGACGAATTTCTTTGCAATGAAAATTTGGTGGAGGCCACTCATACACTTGGACACTATGTGATCGAGCGGATGGATGAGAATTGTTTCCAATTTTGTCATAACACGACGACGTTCAGGTCCTAGGCGTTACTCTCTTTGCCTATAATACGGCGTCGCGTTTTTTCCTTCAACTGATTCATAATGTCGCTATTTTATTTATGTTATCAAAACATCTTTTTCATCCTTACTTTCAAATCAAAAAAATATCTTCCTCCTCCAATGCAAAAACAACCATTTCAATTCCGTTTCCTTCCAACCCCATCTCAATAATTTTAGGTCGGATTCTAAATACAAATATTAATCACTTTAATTTTATATATAATCATTTTACTTTATTAAAACTCTCAAAAACTTCAAATTTTAAAATTAGTATATATACATGGCAAAGGTGTTAAATAATTTTTGACTTAATGTGAGCCAACCTACTATTGTCCCTGTAATTGTGGCTAATTAATACTTTGCATCAATGATTCATTAATGCTAATCTCCTTGTTCGTGTATAGTTGCACTAATTGTACCATGTAGAGTCACTATTTTACCTTTTCTTTCACACTTTTAATTAATGTGCTATTTCTAATTAATTTATCCTTCATTTTTAATCAATATATTAAAAGTAGTTAGTAGTTAAATTCAAGCTCTCACCACCTGTGGCTGATTGTAGAAAATGAGTTTCATAGTCGAAAAAACTCATCGGCTATTTTACTCGGGTATGTGTCTTGGTTCATCATTCTTTTAGCTCAAATTTTAGAAACATAGCAATTGTAACAAAGTGGGATTGGGCAATTACATGGGCTGTAACAAACTGATTGAATTAAAATAATTGAATAAGTTGGAATCCTTAAAGAAAAAGAAAAGATAAAAGAGTCGACCCATTATCATTTACATTCAAATCATTAAAAGTTTTCATGAAATCATTTCGTTTACATATTAAGAAACGTTAAAATAATGTATTGGATACAATTATGAATAAATGTTGATTTGAAATGAAGGTATAGAAATTTGATTTAATGGGGTGTCTGTGGAGACCAAAATTCAGAGAAAAGTTGACGTTGAGACAAAGGCAAGGCTGAAAGAAACAAAGCCATCTAATGGGGGCCCCACATTGGGCACTACCACCAATACTTTTATCAATTCCCTCACCCAACCATTTTGACTTTTGCCTCCCTTTCTCCTTCCCTCTTCTAATTCAAATTCCTTTTTTTTTTTTTTTGTAAAAATAAAATGTAATTTGACGGGACAACTAATGTGTATAAATGAAGACATTATACTCCACTTCTTTCAAATTCAATTCATGGTTTAATTTTAATTTGCATCGATTTGTTTTAGTAGTTAGTCAACAAAACTGTTAATAATATTCAAGTTGATGAACATTATGGGTATTTTTGTAAGATGGTTAGAGCAGGAAGTTGGCATGAAAATTAAGAAATTAAAAATGCTTAAGAAATGGAATGGACAAAGAGAATAACAAAAAAAAAAAAAAAA
>NC_036647.1:2618166-2665122 GCF_002806865.2 Cucurbita pepo subsp. pepo
AAAAAAAAAAAAAAAAAAAAAAAAAAAAAAAAAAAAAAAAAAAAAAAAAAAAAAAAAAAAATCCAAATCCAGAAAAAGGAAAAGGAAAAAAAGGCATCCCACTCCAACTAATACCAAATCCACAATCTTTACCTTCCTTTTTTTTTTTCTTTTTTTTTTCTTTTTTTTAATTTTTAATAATAATAATAATAGACAAATTCACATTGTCCAAGAAAAGAGAGATAAGAGAAGGCATTAATATATATTTATATATATATGATAAATAACGTGGAGAAAAACTGACCCTCAGATCTCATTAGAGATTAAGATGAAGGCGACGATCACGATGGTCTAAGAAGACTCGAGGATGAGAGTGGAGGGTTGGGGCAGAGAGAGAGTGTGATTGTGTTCTCCTTCGTAGGTCACCACTAGCATCGCCGGATCGTCTCCGGCACGTTCTACGTGTTTCCGGGCTGGGCAACCTCTGACGCTGCTACACTTGTAATAACCCCTGTTTTATTTAATAATTTAGAATACAAGTTTGAAAAAGTCAACAATGTGGAAAAAAAGAATAACAGATAAAAAGATAAAAAAGAAAAATTGTTACCTGGGATGTGGAGAGCCTTTAATGGGCTTTTGACCATATTTCCTCCATGAATAGTCGTCCGGTGGGATATCCGCCATTTTCAAGCTTATCGCCGGAACCCTCACCACCCTCTTCACTCTCACTTTTCTGCCATCCAAAATTTTTTTATCCTTAACAACTTTTTAATTTTTAATTTTTAATTTCTAATTTTTTCCTCTTAAAATTAAATGAAATTCCTAATCATTAAAGTAATGAAATGTGAAAGAGAGGGAGAGAGAGACCTCTTCTTGGAACAGTGGCATCGGCCGGAGGAAGAAGCAGCGCCGCACTTGCCGGATCCCAGGTTGTCGGAGCTACACTTTCTCTTAAGCGAAGAAGTAGAGAGGGGGGGTTTCCCGGCGGAGGAGACTTGGGAGAGGTTGATAATCTGAAAAGGCGAGGAGGAGGAAGGCTGCTTGGTATCACAGTCGCCGGTCAAGGAGGAGATGAAGGAGTTATGGGCAGAGGAATAAGAGAAATTAAGAGTAGTAGTGAGAGAGTCGTTGTTGTCGAGGTCGCCGGCGGGGAGATGGCGATGGGGTGGGATCTGCTGGATGGGAGTGGCGTAGAGGACTTGGGGTTGAGGAAGAGGGAGAGGAGCTCTTCTGAAGCGAGCGTGGCCAAGACGGCTCCGGCCGAGGAGAGAAATAACCTTTTTGAACTTGGAGACAGCAGCATCGGCGGCGGCGCGGCAGTCGGTGGGGAAATCGGTGGGAGAATTGGAAGTGGAATTGGGGGATTGAGTAGAGGTGGGTAAGGAGTGATGTTGGGCATTGGAGAGCAATCGGATGAGTTTCTCGACGCTCTCGAGGCCTGAGGCAGCCTCTTGGACGGCGTTGGGTTCCATATTGTGGGTGGTGGAGGGAGGAGGGTAGGGGTGGGAGATGAGGTCCACAGCCATATCTACATACCCATCAACCAAACAGGATTGGAGTGCAAGAAGAAGGAAAAAGGAAAAAAGTAAATAAAATAGGAGGAAGAACGTAGGATTGGTAAGAGAGAAAGAAAGAGAGGAAGAAAAAGAGAGAGTGTGTCCTCTCCGGTCAAAATGGTGTCTGAAATTGGGCCATTAAACTCCTCTCATCTTCTCTTCGCCTTCTCTCTTCTTTCTTTCTTTCTTTCTTTCTTTCTCTTTTTTCTTTTCTTCTTTTTCTTTTTTTATTTTCCTTGTACAGTTAAGTCAGCTAAAGTGGGGGGGACAACTTTGTCATTTTGCTTACTCATTTGACATGCATCCTCATCCTCGGCTGTTGACTAATACACACCCAAATTTCTACACCCAATCCATCCTTCTAATCCTCTTTATTTTCAACAAAACATTTCTNCATGATTATGCTTAGTATGACCCATTGCTTGATCAAAGGGTTTTCAATTTTTATTTTTATTATTATTATTATTATTTTTTTGTCGTGTTCCCTCTTTTGCATTTTTCTCTCTTTGTGGTGGATGAGTTTGTGACCGTAAAATTCATCCAATTTAAGAAAGATTTGAATTAAATATTTAAAAATATAATAATAATATAAAATATATTATTATTATTTTAAGATAAATTGATTTGGTTGAACTTTAGTGTATGTTTAAAATCGTATTTAAAATTGAAAAAAAGAAAGAAAGTAATTTAAAAAACGAAAGTGCCAAAATTATATAGATCAATGTGGAGGAAAAAAAGAGAGAAAGAAACTCGGAATCCGATGCTTGATGTCGAGAACCTTGACCTGCAGTTTAAGTGGGGACCACAAAAGTTAATCTGGTCTAGAATCTAGATGGGAAAGAAGAAAAGGACGAAGATAGTGATTAGGTCAAAGATGTGATCTTAGCCGTTTGATCTTTGACCAACTATAAATACGGCCACGTGTAATGGATTCATGCCAGCTCACCTCCACGTCAAATACAGCATCCTTCAGTTGACTTACAGGCTTCCCCCAACTACTACTCCGTAATAATCCGTTTCAATATGTACGTGTTATGTGATTTATTGGTATAAAATGCATGCAATAATACAAAGTTGACAAATATTTATTGGTGCATGAGTACGTATATAACATGGGTTAATTTAATAAATATAATGAAGGTAGGGTATGAAAGTAAATGGAGTCAAATTTAGGACAACAAACTACACTAATTGTGTGGACCATCTGGTAGAGCTTGTTGTAACATGAAGCAGCATAAGTTATTAATATTAAATTCACTTCCAACAATGCCCTATTTTATTCACAATAATTTATCTACATTTTTTTTTTCTCTCTTAAAAAATAACTAGCCAACGGCCTATAAATATCCAGTCCCAAGACTAAATTAACCTATTTTTAGGTGGAATAATCCAAAAGTTCAAACATTTAATGACTTTTGATTTATAGATGTAATTTTTAGTGCGTTATTTTAATAATGGTATTAAATCATTGTACCATCATTTTTCTAATCACATATAATGGGCCTTGAGCTGTGTTAAATTTGAGAGCCTTTTACCTTCCATTATGGGCTGGATCGACAGAAGAGGCCCACGTCAATTGGTAACACAAAATTCAGGATGCTGGGCTTGGCCCACGTTCGGACTTCTATATATATATATATATTTATATTCACAATGATGGGTTGAAGATTAGAAAGGGAGAGGAAATAGTGTTGCCTGACTTCAAAGGAAAGTAAAGGCAATTGAGAATTGATGTAATGGGTTTACCTAAGGCTTTTGTTTTATTATGGGAGGCTTTTTAATGTAGGTGGGTTTGTTATTTTGGATCTCTCTCATTTATCAAATTTCTCCAATTTTCCTTATAATATCAGCAACCTCATCTATGATTGATTGCTTCCAATTGTTGCAATTTTGACTGTTCTCAAAGATTATAATCATATTAATTAAGTTGCCCATTACAGAATGGTAAGGGCGGGTCGTTCATAAAAATGTGTATTTGTTAATTACCAGAAGAAGAAAGCGGGGGTGAAATCAATTTGAAAAGAGGAGCTCACAATTCAATTCTTGGCGCTCGCCAATTTGAGATTGCTTAGAGAAGGTAAAAAGGGGAACATGTTTGTTGTAGTTTCTTTTTAAAAAAAATTCTTTGATGGGTGGGTGAGGTTTGAACCTGTCAACCACTGGTTGGAAGCTATGCGTTGAATTCTACTTTCTACTGTTGTAATCCGGCGTCAACCAAACCAAACCAACTGCGCCCACCCTCCCTCCCTGCCTTCCCAATGCCATTCATGCTTTTGGCTTGCGTTTGAAGCTGCCCTTCAAAGGTTTAACTGTTTCTGTATTTAATATTCTCTCATTTTCTTACTGATTCATTCCTTATTTCTAATACTCTTTACCTTTCAGGCATTTCGTCGAGCATCTGGGGCCCCTTTCATCTTGGCCTCATATCGCCTTCGACACCGCGTGTGTCTGTTCGCCAAACAAGACTCGGACAAACACATTTTTCGTAGCTTTTCATTCTTCAACTCAAAGTAATTCTCCTCTAATCAATCACTTAAGCTCCCTTCTCCAACCCACTTCCGCACCACCATTCCCATTCTCTTGCTAACTTTACAAGCCAAATCGAATCTCAGCTTTAAAGGAACATCTGAACTACTCCTTTTCAACGATTTGTCCAATTCCTCTTCTGCTGGAGCGAAGGAGGGTTAGTGGGGTCAAACCCAGAATATGAAGCTTTCCGCATTACAGCAGACCTATGCTGCCCGTCGGGCCAATAGCTTCAGAGGATCGCCGTTGGATTCGTCCACGGATAGTCCAATCAAGTCGCCGGCGGGGATTTTCTGGCTAGTTCTTCATGGACTTTGTTGCCTCATCAGTCTTGTGCTTGGATTTCGCTTCTCTCGTCTTGTGTTTTTCCTTTTCTTCTCTACTTCCACTACCACTAACCTCTACTTGACTCCTTTTCGATCCGCCACTGACCTGAACATTCACTCTACTTCGCTGCCAAATCCGACTGTAAATCTTGAAATTCCTGCGAATTCGACGACGACTACGACTATTGCCACTTCGAGTAGCCGCGTGGTCGTAGGGAGGCATGGGATCCGAATCCGGCCGTGGCCGCATCCAAACCCTACTGAAGTCATGAAGGCTCACCAGATTATTGAGACGGTACAGAGGGAACAAAGGCGCCAATTCGGGGTCAAGAATCCGCGAAAGTTAATTGCTATAACGCCAACTTATGTGCGGACTTTCCAGGCGCTCCACATGACTGGCGTTATGCACTCGCTAATGTTGGTCCCTTACGAGCTTGTTTGGATCGTGGTGGAGGCCGGTGAAATCACCAACGAGACTGCTTCTGTTCTTGCCAAGTCTGGGCTGGAGACTATCCACGTTGGGTTCAATCAGCGGATGCCAACTTCTTGGGAGGGTAGGCATCGAATGGAGGCTCAGATGAGGCTTCATGCCTTGAGGTTATTTCTCCATACCTTCCTTTTTTCCTTTGTGCTTGATGTTTGCTTGTTTTTTGAAGATTAAGTAGTTAAACGCTTCTGTTTCTTTCTAAACAAAGCTGAGTGCTCGAGTACGATTTAGTTAGTAAGCTATTAATTGCGGAGCAAAAAAGGAGAAAAGATCAAAGATTGTGCATGATGATGAATATTGTATTTCTTAGCCCCCATTTTCTCCTAATACGACTGCGCATTTCAGTTTGCTTTTAGAATATGAATTTGATTCTGTAGGTATGAATGATGCAGAATTGTGAGCAAAATGAGGCTGGATGGAATTGTGATATTTGTGGATGACAGTAATATGCACAGTATGGAGTTCTTCGATGAGATCCAGAATGTGAAGTGGTTTGGTGCTCTGTCTGTCGGAATTATCGTTCAGTCAGATAAACAAGATGAATCATCAGAGGAGGTGGAGAACCCTCCAATTCCTGCTCAGGGTCCTGCTTGTAATTCTTCCAATAAGTTGGTTGGTTGGCACACCTTCAATGCGCTCCCATATGCCGGAAAGAGCGCTAAATTCATTGGTGACAAGACATCAGTTCTTCCGAGAAAGCTTGAGTGGTGTGGGTTTGCGTTGAATTCCAAGTTGCTATGGAAAGATGCAGAAGATAAGCCAGAATGGGTCAATGAGTTTGATACATTGGATGTTGGTGATGATGCTTTAGAGAGTCCCTTATTTCTTTTGAAGGATGCATCGATGGTTGAGCCGCTTGGAAGTTGTGGCCGCCAAGTTTTGCTCTGGTGGCTCAGAGTTGAAGCTCGTTTCGATAGCAAATTTCCTCATGGGTTAGTATCATCTTTTATTTAATGCCTTCCTCCATATTACATATATGAAATTCGTCAATCTGTTAGATATAGGACTAAACATGAAATGAAACAATATGAACTTTTTGGGTCAATTTGTTCCGAATGCGTATTGAAATTTTAAGAACATTTCAAACACCTAAAAATGACATAATATCGTGTTACTGAATTGGGAGATGCAATTATAGAAAGGCATCTCCGTTAAACTTTCCTGTTGAGGCCGTTCATATCCGATCTAATCCTTTAATTTAATGTCTTCTCTACCCTCCAAGGATGTCTTTATCACCTCTCCTTGATCATGGTTTATCATCTTAACTGGTTTTCATATTGATTTTTTCTAATGCAACTTTTATCTAGATTTGATGTTTTGTGTATGTTGTATCTCTAATTTTTGCTTCTGGATATTTTTTGGTATGAAAATTTCTATCTTTTGGTGCTTACTTGCAATAGTTGTTATAAGTGGTCAACTTACAAGAATATTTAATAATTCATTAGAAGGCCACTGCACTTGAATATTGGAGCCAATAGATTTTCGTGGTAGGTGGTAGATCTGTGTTTTTTGTTTGATGCAGTTGTTAATGACATTATATGCTGCTATATGGTAGTAGGACGAAAAAATTCTTCTATTCTAAATTGTAAATCGATCAGTTCATTTAACATGTCAATTGTATTGTCACTGCAATTAATTTTTGCTTTGCATCAATGATGCCGAGGACATTAAATAGATCAGGCTTTGGAGAGTGAAAAGGGTTGAGGGTTTTCAGAGGGGTGGACTTTTTGCCTACTCATCTTCCGGATGTTGGTTCCTCATCAAGCTTATTTTTTTCATCTACATACAAACCCATACCTTTTTTAGATATTCATGTTATATAATTTCTGACTAATATAAGTAATCTTTTTCTATAACTATTATCCTCTTTTCTAAGATAACATAACCTCTACGCCCTCAGGTTCCTATCGGACTCTGAACATTTAGCAATGTGTCGGAGATGGCCTTAGTGTTGGAAGAAACCTTGGACAATCTTATAGTTTTTCTTATCGTTCTATAGAAGCCAAGATCATAGGCTCCTCTTTTGAATCTGTCATAGGTTGAGCTCAATGTTACGTTCAAAACGTTGTCAAGATTAGAATCACTAGCAGTCTCCTAGAAGTTCTTCTTGCATAGTAATTATTTTCTTCCAACTTTGCCCTCTCTCTTTCCATTTTGAATTTTGACTACCGTTCCAAACGCCTTTAAGAATTTACAACAAACACCATGGCCTCTGTTTTCATCTTGCCTTAATCTTTTCCAAGAAGGGTTGCTCATCTTGATGGCCAATTTCCGGTGATCTAATTACATTTACTCCCATTTTCTCTTTCGCCATTTATACGTTCTATTTCTATAGAGCATTATAGACACCTCTTAAGACATTATTTCTATAGATCAATCAAGGTATAGGAGGTTATGCTTATGGCCGACCCACCTCACTAATTCTGGACAGGCTTTGCCTCATCCCGCAAATTCTCGAGAGGTTTGCTCACCCTAACTGAGGGAATAGTTTCTTCTCATCTACTCATAGCTCCAAAATTCTAGTGGAAAACAGTAAAGGTGCTGTATGTGAAACAATGGAAGATTTATATTATCAAGTTTTTCACCAAATGCTTTGAACCTGTGACCGGAAGGCATCTCCAAACATCTCAAATCTGATGAAACATTTCCTTGGACATGATTTTTCACTTCTTTCATTCTTTTTCCTTTAAGAATTTGATCCCGAAGATCCAAAATCTAATAAAAGTTTCCAAGAATATCGTTAATTAGAAGTCCCTTCAGATTTTTGCTTTTCTTTCTGGCAAACTTCTACAAAATTATAGTACAAGAATCCTCTTCTTCGTACTGTTTCTGTTTTTCAGAAGTCAAGGACAAAGGATGCCAGTTCACTATCCAGTTGGGCAGTCTTTAATCTCTAGGAAGCTAGGGTCATAGGGATTTGAGATTCGGTTGCAATACAAAGTTTCATCTTCATTTCTGAATGCGCCTTTTGACTACGAAATGCGGTGATTCCTTACTGTTTGGTAGCCTAATCCGCTTTAGGCTACCTTGCTTCATCTTCCTTTTCACTATATCTGAAAGAGACATCCAACTTCGCTATAATTTAGCTGGTGCAAAGAGTTCTACACATTAAAGTATAAAAAGAAAGGATCAGGGTAATACCTGGCTGGTTTATTTTTTCTTGCATCGCACCACCTACTTATATCGTTGTTTCTAATCTTTTCTGGGTCGTTTCTGTGTTTTCATCTGCATATGTGCTATGGTATCTTCTTCATATGCATTTTTTTTTTTTTTCATTTAGATTCTCAAGTTAATGGTATTGTTGGCCATTTCACTGGGATGCCGGATTCTGCTTGGACAACTTTCGTTGATCCTCCATCATGAATGTTGCTTTTATATTCACTTAATGCTTCCATTTCTATTTGATATAGGTGGTTAATCGACCCTCCTTTGGAGATTACGGTACCTGCAAAACGAACACCATGGCCGGACGTTCCTCCCGAACTCCCTACTGGTGAAAAAGCTCGGAGAGGCAACCACGAGGAAACAACTAAGCTTCCTGCAAAGGCTCATTCATCCAGATCCAGAAGAAGTTCTCGAAGCAAGAGAAAGCGGCACGAACCGAAAGTGGTGGATACTCAAACCTCAGAGAGACATTCTCAGAACTGAAAAGAAACAGGCCATATCACGTCCATGATCTTTCTGGTGTCCAAAGATTAGATGATAAGAATTGAAGGGAAGAAATGGTTTTTGAGGGAGGCAGGTAAAAAAGATCGTGGTTTGGTTTCAATGTGAATGTGAATCAGAAGAGGCAGGCTTCATAACAGGGCCCATGTATACAAAGAATTCAGTTTTGATTTCAGACTCGGTTACAGTTTTCTCTTTTCTATTAAAAATTTTTATTTTTTTGTTTCATTATGGGGTGATTGGTGTTCTAATGTGGTGAGAAGGGGATTTGTACCTGCTGCTGCTACTGCAGGAAGCTTGTATTCAAAATATGTTTCAACATTTTATACGTGATGCTCTCAATAGTGTAGTTGTGAGGCCGTTTGCCTGCTTCATAATCACAAAACATAAAACAAAGCAAAGTTGGTGTTGGGTCTCTTCCAATTTAAATTGGACATTACTCCTAAATACCTTCGATACTTCAACCATGTAAACTTGTCGTACATTATGGGGGGAAACTTAGCTCTTACGTTGCCATAGGTCACTACTTTCTAAATTCATTGAACTTCAACTTGGAGGTACAAAATAAAATGGAAAACACAAAAAAAAGTTGTAATAATTGAGGAGTGCACATTAAGTATTAACCGGGAATATTGTATGAAGAAAGAAAGATTTGGAGAGAGAGATGGAGAGAATGAAATTTGTGTTCCCAAGAGAAGACGCCTGCTCCCTATTTAATGGATTCATACTTTATTGGTGTTTTTTGGTTACGTTGAAGGGATGGGATGGGATGGGATGGGATGGGATGGGATTGTTTCTCTCAGCTTCTTGGGAACAGGAGCCGCCACTTCTCCCTTTCATTTCTTTTTCAACACTTGTATAAATTCTTTCAAGATTAAACGCTTTTACTTTCTCATCTTTGAATTCTGAAAGGAGTAATAAGAAAATGGTAATGGAAGTGGTGATCTGAGATGAGATGAGCTCCTCGTGTATGGGAAATGACAGTGAAAGTCAGTCATGTCATCTTCTCCGCTGGCACACTCTCCCATGCCAAATTCAATCGGTTGCATTATATTTTATTTCCTTTTAACTGCCAAAACCTTCCGCCATCAACTTGCCCTTTCATTCTCCCATTTTCCAACCCTTTACTATTCTCTAAACCCATGAGCTAACCTCCACCTCCTATAAATACCCATCGCCACTTCCCCCACTTTCCCCATCACTCCGAATCTTCTTTAACCAACCTTCGCCATGCCTTCTCCCACCACTTTGCTTCCCCTCCTCTCCTTCTTCCTCCTTTCCACTTCCGCCCTCTCCTCCTCCTCCTCTCTGCTCAGCCGCAGGAGTGACAGCGAGGTGAGAGCAACCTACGACCTGTGGCTGGCGAAGTTTGGCAAGACCTACAACGGAATCGAAGAACAGGAGAAGAGGTTTCAGATCTTCCGGGAGAATCTGAACTTCATCGATGACCATAACTCTGAGAATCGGACGTATAAGGTTGGATTGAACAGGTTCGCCGATTTGACCAACGACGAGTATCGGGCTGCGTATTTGGGGACCAGGTCGTCCCCTGCTCGACGAGTCATGAAGGACAAGAACGCCAGTCGCCGATACGCCGTTAACAACCGCGACCAGTTGCCGGAATCCGTCGATTGGAGGGCCAAAGGTGCCGTTACTCCCATCAAAAATCAAGGAAGTTGCGGTGAGTTTTTTAAATTTTTTTTTTAAAAAAAAATTACGGTTATATATTTTGAAATTTTTAAAATTTAAATTTTTATTTCCCTGCCGACTTTAATATAATTGTGTTGTTGGGGGGAAACAGGAAGCTGCTGGGCATTCTCCACTATAGCGGCAGTGGAAGGCATAAACCAGATCGTCACCGGAGAACTCATCTCTCTCTCCGAACAAGAGCTTGTTAGCTGCGACAAAAAGTACAATTCAGGCTGCAATGGAGGCCTTATGGACTATGCCTTCCAGTTCATCATTGACAACGGCGGCTTGGACACCGAAGAAGATTACCCTTATGAGGGCTTGGACGGACAATGCGATCCCACCAGGGTGAGATTATTTCTGCTTTTCTCCGCCGGATTTTGATTCCCTCTCTGGAATTGAATTGAATTGAGTTGAATTGAATGACATCTCCCCTCTCTCTCCCAGAAAAATGCCAAGGTTGTTAGCATCGACGGGTACGAGGATGTCCCTGCCAACGACGAGGAAACATTGAAGAAGGCCGTTGCCCATCAGCCAGTGAGCGTCGCCATTGAAGCTAGTGGCTTGGCTATGCAACTCTACCAATCGGTAAGCAATCGTGTATCTCTCACATTTCGTGAACTATCCACTTCAATCCATAAATTGTGATTGATCACATTTGTCTAAACTTTTCAGGGTGTATTCACTGGTGATTGTGGCTCTGCTCTGGACCATGGCGTGGTCGCTGTTGGATATGGCACAGAGAACGGGGTTGATTATTGGCTTGTAAGGAACTCTTGGGGCACGGGATGGGGTGAGGATGGCTACTTCAAGCTAGAGCGCAATGTAAAGCACACTACCAATGGCAAGTGTGGGATAACAATGCAGGCTTCTTATCCTGTTAAGAACGGCAGCAACCCAACAGGATCATACTCGGCTTTGGAAACTGTTGGGGACAAGAACAAGATTAGCACTGCCGCAATATAAACTCCTGGCAGTTTGGCGAGAAGAAAAAAAGGTGAAATGGAGAGAAATTATGTCTTGATATTTCAATTCCTATTGGTCTGAAGTTGGGCCTATTGTTTTACCTAGAAATCTTAATGTGCTTCTTTCTTGTAAATGATTCGGTTCAATATCAATGTTCCTTAACAGTTTAATGATATCTGTAGCATTTAAGAAGGAGATGTCTTTTTGTGTTGTCATTCCCCACCCCCAATCAAAGAAACAATTAAGCAAATTTCCTCTCATGATTTTGGCCATTGCTTCCACCTAATGCTATCATTGGGGTCAACTTTGGGGCTGCAAGATGGTGGCAATACTTAATAATTCAATTCCAGGGGAAATTTCATCTCTGCATATAATATAATAATAATCCTAATACAAGTAAAAGGAGAGAGAGAGAGAGAGAGAGAATCGTGCACTTCTGATAAAAATCCAGAAGAAAAACGGAAAACAGAATTGGAAATAAAGAATGGCAATTTGATTTTTCAATGAAAATCACATTCTCACCAAACATCGAAGATAGACATTCCAAGTAAATGGGTCCGTTTCGTTTTTGATGATCTACACCTTTGCTTCACGTCTTTTGGAACTTAAAAGCATTAATAATTTGGATATTTTCCTTCTCACCTTAATTATTACGTCCTCGTTGTCTATGTCGGAGTACAGTGCTTTCGTTGCTGGGGACGGATAAGAGTTCTTCAAATGCCAATCTTAGTCTAAGAAGTTTCAGTTCTGTGCACAAGATGGTGGCTGTGTTCAATAAAGAGTTATTGAGCTGGTATCTGATCACCCTCAAGCTCAGAGAAACGGTAGAATCTGGACTTCCCATCTTAAACTCAAATTCAGCCAATTCTGTTGATTCTCAAGAAAAATCAGAGCTCCAGCTTCAGGGGCAGAGACAGAATCATTCAGAATCCCATCGTGTTATAATAGAAGATGAAGATCAGAAGCTTGAAGAAGACCCGGAATCACCGGAGTCAGGATGGGTTATCACCATCAAGGAAAAGCTTGGCCAAGCACATCAAGATGAAGTAGAAAGTTCGTGGGCGAAGATCAGCATTTACAAGGTCCCCCACTACCTGAAAGATGGAGACGACAAAGCTGTTGTTCCTCAGATTGTGTCTTTGGGACCTTACCACCATGGAAAGCGCCGGGTCCGGCAAATGGAACGCCATAAATGGCGATCGCTTCACCACATCCTAGAGAGAACAAAGCACGACATAAAGCTTTATCTGGATGCCATGAAAGAACTTGAGGAGAAAGCCCGTAGTTGTTATGAAGGACCGTTCAGTTTTAGCAGCAATGAGTTTGTTGAAATGATGGTGCTGGATGGTTGCTTTGTGCTTGAGCTCTTCAGAGGAGCTGCAGAAGGATTCAAACAACTTGGGTACCCTCGAAATGATCCAATCTTCGCAATGCGCGGCTCAATGCATTCAATCCAGAGGGACATGATAATGCTCGAAAATCAGCTTCCCCTGTTTGTACTGGATCGGCTGCTAGAGCTTCAGCTTGGTGACCACTACCAGAAAGGGCTTGTAGCCGAATTGGCTCTCAGATTCTTCGATCCATTAACCCCAAACGATGAGCCCTTGACTAAAAGTAACTTGAACAAACTAGAATCATCTCTCGGGAACACAACCGCCTTTGACCCGCTTGGTTATCAAGGCGGACTTCATTGCCTCGACGTTTTCCGGCAAAGTCTCCTGCGATCAGGCCCCAAATTAGCACCAAAAGTGTGGATCAAACGGCGGTCTCATACGAATCGGGTGGCCGATAAACGGAGGCAGCAATTGATACACTGCGTGAAAGAGCTGAAAGACGCAGGGATCAGATTCCAGAAGAAGAAAACTGATCGATTTTGGGACATAAATTTCAACAACGGGGTTATGCAAATTCCACGGCTATTGATTCACGACGGAACAAGGTCATTGTTTCTGAATCTAATAGCGTTCGAACAGTGTCATCTTGATTGCAGCAATGACATAACCTCCTATGTGGTTTTCATGGATAATCTAATCGACTCTCATGAAGACGTTGCTTACCTCCATTACTGTGGGATAATAGAGCATTGGCTTGGCAGTGATGAGGAGGTTGCTGAGCTCTTCAATCGTCTCTGTCAAGAGGTAGTTTACGACATCAATGCTAGCTACCTTTCCCAACTGTCCGAGGATGTGAATCGCTACTACAACCATAAATGGAATGCTTGGAGAGCAACCTTGAAACACAACTACTTCAGCAATCCATGGGCCATCATCTCTTTGGTTGCTGCAGTAGTTCTTCTGTTGCTTACTTTTGCACAGACCTTCTATGGTGTTTACGGTTATTACAGGCCCCCAAATTGACCCACAACTCAGAACCTGCCCCTCTCTCTATCATATCAGATAAAAAGCTTCTGTTTTTCAGTTGTTTCTTCTTCTTTTTCTTCTTTTTCTCTTGGATTGGTTTTCCAGCTCAGTTCAAATAGCTGATGGAATTGTCTTATTGGTTTTGTAATACGAGAGTAGTTTTCATTTTGATTATGTTGTGGATGGAGATGGCTTTGAATTTTCAGAGTAACATGAACCCCAGATGAGATGACTTTGTTTGGTCTTTTTTGTGGTAACATCTAACTGAACTAATGGGGTAAATTCTGTCTTAAATTCACTCTTTCATAGGCTACTATTTCTATAATGCCCATAATATTTTCACGATATCAAAAGAAGTTTGGCTTTTGCTGCTTCTTTACACGAGAACTTGTAAAAGATCAAAAGAAATTAGACGTTAAATTAGCTTTTCCTACAGATGAATGGGATTACAGTGATTTTTCAATCTTTACGACTGAAAGATATCATCTGTCAAGGAGAGAAGGGAAAATTCAGAAATCATACTATATCTTCCCGAAACTTGATTTTCCATAGGAACATCCAAAGAAGTACAAAGATCAGGGGAAATGAAAAACCAGCAGCAGATGATCAGCCTAACTTATCTTCAGTACAATTATCTCTTACCGCCTTCTCCTCATGTAGAACTAACTGAGAACAAGAATACAGCAGAATAAATAAAGTTTACCAGTTCTCTACTTAATAGAAATAATTACTACTATTAATCTACCCAAAGACTTCAATCCTTCAGAAGGCTCTTGGTGTCGCTTGAAGCTGCACCCTTTCCATCATATCGCTATCAAGAAGTAAAGAACATCGTTAGTTAATAATTGCATGGGACATGATGAATGGAAGAAGACCATGAAAACAGAGAACATACCTGTTTACCAAAGGAGAACGGGACATATTTATATTTGATCATGTGTGATATCTGTCTCCTCATGGTGAGAGTGAACAGCACCACCCAGTAAAATAGAAGTATAGGCCAAAATACAGGTACATCAAATGCACTGAAGAATGTCATCAAAAAAGCAATACAGAAGGCTTTTGTGATAGAGTACCTTCAAAGTGGGAAGGAAGGAAACATTACCAAAAGTTAGCATTCTTCTATCATTGGTCATTTTGATCTACAAGCTAAAAATATAAAACTTATCGGATGAGGAAGCTATAATGTCCCTAATAACTGTTGAATACAAACTCTGAAAATCTGCATGCACCATTGCAATTCAAAAACAGATCCACATTAAGGATAAAGCCCAGTCCAAGATGATGGAATCTGTTTTCTACATGATTAAATTTGATGGTAGAAATTCTTTTTTATAAAAAAAGAATATGTTAGTAGATTAGGCAGTCAATTGTGTTAAAACTAAACCTTAATAAACACAGGCCATCAGTATCCAAATAAACAGAGGATTTGTATCATATTACATTACGGGAAACTTTCTTCAGAATATTTTTGTTTTTGAGAATAAAACTCAATGTTTAACAGCTTAAAGATCGATCCTATCCAATAGCTGCAATGCTGCTGGAAGTAATATAAATGTGGAACATGAAGGTTGAGAACAAAGGTACGAAAATTACAAACAATTAGAAACATTGTAAAAAGAAACATCAAATCCCGAGGTTCTATCATGAAGAAAAAATGCTGAATAATTGAAACAATATCTTTTATAGGAAACGTCATACATCTTAACCTATAGGTCAGAACCTTTTAGATATTTACAGCAAGTATCAACCAGCTTGATTAGAGTTGCAAGGAATCTAACCAAGGTTTTTTCTTTATATTTTGGTTTATCTCCAAATTCTAGAGGGCAGAGAAATTATTCAATATGGTACTTACTTTTAAAATCGTTAAATACATGGTTAACATTTTTTTTTTTTTGAATTTCTTCCTCTGAAATCCAATGATGTACAAGTGACAGCCATGTTGATCAAATAACTTCTTGGGCGCAGGGTTGAGGGAGCAAGGAAGGTTCTCTTAAATGGACAATGACATGGGTCAAGAGCTAGCTAGGAGTCTAGAACCCGGAGCGCAACCCTTTAACATATACCAAGTTCAAATAAATAGAATATCCACAAACTTCTGATTGCACCGCTGCAACTCTAATCTCGTTCGACTAGTCAGATTTTGAAAAGGTCAAATTCTGGGCTCAAAATTAAATGGGAACAAACTTAGCAAACATATGAAATATCAAATACAAAAACCATCCAGAGATCCCAGGCACCAATCTTGATCAAATCCTATACTATGGGTGAAAAGTTAAAAGAATTCCGAACCCCAATCATTAATAAAGCTCATGACTCCAATCCAACAGTTACCCATCTCCTAAAGCTTAAGCAAACCTCGACAGTTCGTAATTACACTACAAATTCCCGATCGCATGGTTTATATATCAGAGAGTATTCAATCAAAAGACACTGCGATGGCTCAAATTGAAAATGGGAGGGAAAAAAATTCAACGAATCGGAAACCTGGACGCACCAGAACTTGAACTCCGGAAGCCTACGAACGAAAGGGCGGAACTCATCGGATTCCCTGAGGGGAAGCGCAGGGCCGTCATGGAGATCCAGGATCTCAGGATCCACTTGGGGCGAGAGAAACCCAATTAGAAGATTGAGGATGTAAATTCCGAGACCGTAAGAGACGATGTAGAATCCTTCGATGAGGTAAACCCGAAGGACATAGATAGAGGCGACGAAAAAACAGGCGATCCAACGGTAGAAGATGTACGGGGTACACCTATCGAGAAGGTGCTGATACCGCCGGGAAACGGCATGGCTCCACCGTGAAAAGAGAGTGGTAGAATAAACATCTTCCGCGGCGCCGAGACGAACGCCAGCCGCGTCACTTTCCATTAGGACCCAAAAGTATCGGCAACCGTCGTCGCCCAATTTATATACTCGAGATTTGATTTCCCCGTTCCTATGTTTGTATCTGTAATTATCTCCCTTCAGCCATTTGCCAAGGTAGGGTGGGTTGACGAACTGGCCGTCGTTCGCGGGCTGATTCCCCTCGATCAATTTTTTTTTTTCTCTTTTTCCTTTTCTATCTTTTTTCTTTTTAAACCGATCCTTGGCGCTTCCGCTTCGCAACTCCCCAAGTCAATATTTTAGCACCTTTCATTTTAATTGTTCATTGTGAAATAGATTAAAATATATTTGTTTTTTTTTTCTTTTATTATTATTATACTAACATTTAATTTAATGAGACGCTTGGCCTCCAAGGTGGAAGATCTCACGTTGTGAGATCTCACATCAATTGGAGATAAAAACAAGTGCCCCAAGGTAGATTTTAAAATCCCACATCACACTTAGACCGTTACATTTAAACACGACTTTTGGGTTAAGAGCATATATACTTTATGTCAGTTGAATGATGTGGCATCGACTATTCAAATGAGTAGTTGGTTTGAAAGAGTAAATTAAGCAGGATTCATCAACAATGCTAGTTCGGCCTCCCATCAAGGAATGTATTATGGATGAGGTGTCATGCATTTAAACTAGGTAGCATTCTAGATTCGATATAACCCACTCCCTATGTGACTCGAGGTTGATACGTCACACACATAATATGACACTGGATTATATCCTTCTCCCATGCATTTCATCTGAGATTGACTGCCTCAACAAAATTTATATTTCTACCAGAAATTAGACAACCGAGACAAGAAGAAAAGTTGAAAATTAAAGACATCATTCTTCAGCAGTAACACCGGCAAGTCGAAGCCCTTTTTCTCCCACTCCCGCGAGACTGATACTACAATAATCTACAACAATGAATCCGAGTCTTTGCATAACTTCCCCAATGCCATCGAAGTAAAAAAAAAAATCAGAAGATAAGAGATGACAAAGGGGAGGGAGGAGTTGATCCAGAGCAAAATTTTACTTCTTTCCTTTTCTCTTCCTGTTTTCCTTCTTCCCCACGGAGATAGCTTTACGCAGGATACTAAGTTCATAATCCTTCCTTCTCAAGTCTTCCTTCAGGCTCTCAACCTCTTTCGAGTGATCACAACAGTGACTCGAGTCCTCCTTTTGTTTCAATTCTTGCTTCAACCTTTCAACCTCCTCCACATGGTTGCAACATCTACTCGACTTTGAAATTGTCTCCATTTCAATTTTCTGGTCAGTCTTCTGTTTTTTGGACATTACTAAGTTTTCAATCACCTCTAGATCTCTCTTTCTCGATGATACTTTTTCAGCAAAATCATTTGCTCCCATTGTGCGAACAAATATACTAACAATGGACCCTGAACGTTGAAACCTGACAAGCTTTTGTGGGCGTCCAGATGAGTCCTGAGTGTATGGCAGGAGTGGATAATTTAATCAGTAAAACCAACCAGGCAATTGTGCTCAAATTCTTCCCCATTCCCCAGTTTGGAATATGATGAACTAATTTGGTGAGGATTTGGCATAGTATTGAGAGTGTCAGACCGTCAGTATTATAAGGGAACAAGGAAAGCATAACAGATGAAGAAAATAAATCATTTCACATAAAAATAGAGATGTGTTCGTTCACAATTACCTCATTTGGGTTACCTTCAATCTGTTCGAATGCTTGTCGTGCCTCCTTGGGGTTCTTAAAAATGGCAAATGCAGAGTATATATCCCCCCCTTGACCTTTCTTAGGTGGCTGTTGGAAAATCAATCGTCAAAACATAAAATTCACTGATAAAAGGTGGTAGGTGGAGAAGAATATAGACACTGCACAATGGATTATCTTGTTTAAACAATAGATATTTTGTTGACTAGTTAAACTGCTCAGCTAAGTGCTAACTTGCCTGGCCACTCAACTTACAGTTTCGCACAACCCCAACCCAGCCGCTCAACTTTCTTAATCCATAAAGGACCCATTCAATAAGCTATCATCAAAAGTGTATTGGATCCTAAACCTACAGTAGTGAACTGTGTGCATGATCTTTTCGTGGAAATCATCGTATATCAAAACTATTGACTATGTATATGACATGGAGATTATCATAAAAATTTAATAGTAATGTATATCTATGGATCCATATGAATTGAATGTAGCATACTCAACCTTGAGTTCAATGGTGAAGTCACCAGGAATAACTCCAGCTAATGCTTCACTTGGTACATTCATCGGTATTCGATGAAGAAGTAACTTCTCCATACCAATTTGAGGTGTCTGCAGTATATAAAGAAAAACTAATATTAATATATGAGCACAAACATAAGCTCTACTGTGATTGGGTTGGAAAATCCCTATTCTTACATCCTCATCAACTATAGCAATCACATCATCAGCTTTACTCTCAAGTTTTGCGAGAACAAGTTTCATGGCAGCACGAGCATCATCCAGACAATTATGTGAAGCACCCTCCTCCCGAAGGTCATAGCCCAAGACAGACTGCCAAAGTTAAAAAAAAAAAAAAAGATGTCTATAAGAGACGAATGCTCTCAATTAGGCAAATAAATGCCCTTGCAGAAATAAAAATACTCAATAACATGAACTATGAAAAACATGTATTTTACACGTGCCTTACACAGCTTATTCAAAGAAGGTCTTCTGTAGATAGATCCATTGGAATACTTGAAGATAAATGAAGTGTCAATCACCCTCGTGTGATCTAATTTAAGTGCTGTAGCAATAAAAGAACAAAGGACAGAGAATAAACAAATGTCCGGGTAAGCAATACACACAATTTTCAAGAGGCCATTTGTTTGCAAGGAATTTGGATACTCAACATGGGAATCCATATGCTTGTGCATTCGAAGGTCCCATACATGACTAGTTTTAATTCAGTTTTTACTGCCAATAAACATTAAAGGTATGAGGACATGAAAATCTTAAGATAGTATCCGTTAAAAAAAACAGGCGGCTAGTCATTAGTATAGTATAATTTAAGGTCCAATTTTTTGCAATAGCAACCTAGTTTGAGTTTGGGTAAGATATTACAAATTTAATTAAACGAGGCGGATATATTTTTAATGTTACATTCATACATCTTCCATCAAATTAAACAAAATGTTACTACAATACAATTAAATATATTTTACTGCAACTCCGTGTACTCAACTTAAGAAGTAGACTAAAAAACCTTGAAACATAAATTTTAATGAAATTGAACCTTTTGGAAAAGTATAGATGAACTTGAAAAATAAATAGATTACCTTGCAGGTCATTGTTCAGACTGTGGCCTGCCAAAATAGTTCCATGTGACAATAATTTTGTAATGGATCTCTACAATTTGAACAAAGAATATTAGATCATACATGTTCAAGCAAGAGTGAACCATCCTCATACGAAGCAAACTCAAATACCTGAACATCAACCAAAGAACAAGTAACTCCATCCAAATCCCCCGGAGAAATTCCAGTTATATCAGTTCTGTAGTCCTTAATTGCTTTTCTAGGATTTACAAGTTCATCAATTTTCACCTGCAGAGAGATCTCTACACTCATCATAAAAGGTTTGAGAAAATCTAATGAGATCATAAATATCATATACTAGCAAACATATAGTACCATTGTTTTTCATTATGTGTGTGTGTATAAACGGAGGTGTGCATAGAGCCTACAAGAAGACATAAAGGTCAAGAGCATACTTGTAAGTCGCGATCCACCATGCAAACCCTCACCAAGTTCTCAGTTCCATCTTCGCAGAGAACCATCTCACAATCAATGGCATATATTGCATTTGACTTCAGTGCTTTAGACTTTTGACTGAATTTTGTAACAATCCATCCCTTCAAAATCAGACCCACAAATCAACACAATTCAAGAAAGATACGCAATAACTTGTTAACTATAGAAAACATTACATATTAAAATGGAAAGTTTATTGGTCCATTAACAAAACAGGTAAAAGATTGCGCACAAAACAGAAGTTGACATCCTACCTTCTCATATGATGGGAATGAATATTCTAATGGATACTGTGGGTGTTCGAGTGTAAGCCGAACCAGCCTCTGCACGGCCATAATGATGGGTTAAAACAATTTACAAGAGAATGAACAACATACAAACGAATGGAAATAAAATAAAAATAATACAAGGAAAGTCGATAATAAACTAGGATAAGTTGACTGTACTAGTAAACGATGGATTTGCATAATGATTACTGGAACAATTAGACCAAATGCTATGAATGAGCATGTCAATAATTCGAGACAAACAGATTAAGGTTTCATTTATACGCTTGAAAGAGCTCAAGCTCAAGATCACCTGTCACAAGTTTTGCGCATTGCAAAAGTAGCATGATTACGAAAGGAAAAACAGCTAATAAGACAAACATTCTAAGGAAGTGGTGCAATAGAAAACATGTGGAATACTTTCAGAAAAATATTGAAATGATCAAATATAAGCAACTAAGATAGAAAAATTCGTCGCTGTGGGTATTGATCCTCCAGAAAAAAGAACCCCACCTGCTCGGGTGATTCATTGTCGGAAGTTTTCTGCGATACTTGCTTCACAACATTGCGCTTCTCGTTACACTGGAGAATTTTATCCAAGAACTGATAACAAAAACATACACGTGATTTATGTCAGTCTAGTTTGGAAAATAACAAGAGTTGAGAAATCAGATAACACAAACTTCCCATAGTGTTTGTGATAGACAGAGAATGATTCGTTACCATCAAATCATCCTCTTTGCTAAATGTCTTGAGAAAAGCAATCAACAAATCATTGGGCCTCTTAGACGGGTCGCACATGCTAGCCCCGAACTTAGGGTCACGACTGATAAGAAACTCCTTCCAGTCTCCTTCACTACCTCTCATTCCTCGCTTTTGGGTCAAACGCACCATCTCGACAAGCACCTACAAAGAAAAAAAAAAAGGGAAGAGCTTTTTATACAGATTTAAGCCGCCTTCAGCCTTCCACAAAATACTAGGCATACACACCCTGCGGAGCAATTAAGTAACAGCACATAAATGGTAAAGGCAGGTTGAAGAACAAAGTGAGTACCTTCTTCTCTGCTGTAGCGATCTTGTCCTCCATTGGAAACGCTCCGGAATTCGAAGTATGACTGCAACTGCGAAAAGTGTGGGTGCGTTCCCGCCGCGGGGAGTCTGCCTATGTCTTCGAGGAAGCTGTTGATAATGAAGAAGCGACCGGCATTAGGGTCGGGTTTTCGGGTTGGGTAAACGTAAACCTAAAATAATTATGTTATTGTTTTCATTTTTTATTTTTAGGCTAAATTAATAAAAAATAACTCCAAAATGAAAACTTTGAAATTTAATTTTTTTTTAAAAAAAAAAAACAAAAAAAAAAACAAAGTTTGAAATGTATTTGCATGTTTCTAATTTTTCAAATTTATTACAAATAAAATAAAAGGGAATTATAAAAAATATTTATGTCAAATTCCAAGTACCAATTCCAACCGTGGAATATATTATTAAAATGGAGTTTCGAAACATTTAAAAACTTAATCTAATTGATATGAACTACTTGGACGAATTCTTGGGTTAGCTAGCGGGAAGAGGGAAAGGAGCGAACCCATAGAGTTGGGTTTGTTAGACGAACACGACTCTCCACAATGTCACAATGATATGATATTATCCACTTTGAGCACAAGTTCTCATAGCTTTGCTTTTGGTTTATCCAAAAAGCCTCAAACCAATGGATAAAGTATTATTTGTTTATAAACCTATGATCATTCCCTAAATTAGCCGACTTTCATCATCCAACACCTCCCTTCGAACAAAGCACGCCTCCATATCTTCGAGGTGGCTTGACTCCTTTGTTCGACATTTGAGAATTTATCAATCTATTGTCCATATCTTCCAGGAGGCTTGACTCCTTTGTTCGACATTTGAGAATTTATCAATCTATTGGCACAACTAAGTTTACGGCATGACTCTGATACCATGTTAGACGAACATGACTCTCCACAATGGTAACTCCTTTTTCTTTTTGGAGTCCTTTGTTTGACATTTGAAGATTTATCAATCTATTGGCACGACTAAGTTTAGGGCATGACTCTGATACCATGTTAGACGAACATGACTCTCCACCATAATATGATATTATCCACTTTGAGCATAAGCTCTTATGACTTTGTTTTGGATTTCTACAAAAGGCCTCAAACCAATGGAGAGAGTATTTTTTGTTTATAAACTCATGATCATTACCTAAATTAGCCGATGTGGGACTTTCATCCTCCAATAGGGTTGTTTCATTTCAGGGTCTTTCATCAATTCTTCATTAAAAACAACCAGATGAAAACGTTCTGAACAAACAGGACGACACATAAGAACAACTCTAGAATCATAACTATACTATACTATAGTAGTTGAGGAATTGCACGGTTACAAAAGAATGCCTTGATCAGTATGTCATAAGGGGTGACCCACTGCAATGAACATCAGAAGCATCTGATACCCTCCGCCTGGGAGACAAAGTTGTCATGCCAACAACGTCTACATCAAAATTGATTACACTTTTTCTCTTCTGGGATTCTAAACTTAGCTTCTCATCAGAAACTTCAGCAATTGGACTCAAAAGATCTATCGTTTCCTTCTGGTGAACGGACAACATAGCTTGAGCTTCTGCCACCACTGATGCATCATCATCAACAGCATACAGTATCTTCCTTATAGCTCCTACAGCCTGAAAAGAAACGAAATCAAAATGCTCAACTTCTTGGGCTTGGAATTCTAATAGACCGAAAAAAATGCAGATACAAAACAGAGAATTTCAGAAACAAGTACAGGCAAACTTTCAATCTGTGGACTCTGGCAGAGTATCTCAATATCTCTTAGCTTAGAAAAGTAGAAATCCCTCTCTTTCTCAAGGCTGTCGATCGACAGTTTCAACGTCGTGATCTGCATTTTACATTAGTAAGTATATATGTACTCTCCAGTTTCTTTTCTTCCATATTATCAAAGTAGACGCAGCTTCAGAAGATACCNTAGCTCCTACAGCCTGAAAAGAAACGAAATCAAAATGCTCAACTTCATGGGCTTGGAATTCTAATAGACCGAAAAAAATGCAGATACAAAACAGAGAATTTCAGAAACAAGTACAGGCAAACTTTCAATCTGTGGACTCTGGCAGAGTATCTCAATATCTCTTAGCTTAGAAAAGTAGAAATCCCTCTCTTTCTCAAGGCTGTCGATCGACAGTTTCAACGTCGTGATCTGCATTTTACATTAGTAAGTATATATGTACTCTCCAGTTTCTTTTCTTCCATATTATCAAAGTAGACGCAGCTTCAGAAGATACCTGTTCATCATATGCAGATACTCCATTGGATGGAGGTTTTGAAGCATTTGCTACCTGATTTCCAGAGTTCACTGATGCTTCATTTCTCCGAGCATTCTGAGAGACCTGAGCCCTGGATGCAGCAGCTGTTGAACCTTTTGCAGAAGAATGTGATGTGGTGCTCTTCTTGCTTGCGTCCTTTCCACCCTTGGATGCTTCTCTCCTTTCCAAAGCATTATAACTAAAAATAAAAAATAAAAATTGAACCATCAACATATGAACTGTTGTAGTGTAATTTGACAATCTAATATTAACAGACTACTAACTTCTTTACGATCATCACTTTTCAAACATTGAAGTTGACCATTGTGAATTTACTTAGTTCAAATCATCAAATATTTGCATGTTAGGTCCAGAAGGGGTCAGATTAAGTAATTATGAGTTAAAAGTAGCATGGTTACCGCAACCCTTATAAACAAAAACTCAATATTGGTTAATTGAAAATTGTAGCAGGTAATAGACCAGATTACCACAGCAAAACGCCTCCATTAGCGGAATCACAATAACGTTTCATCCACTGCATGAACTCCAGATTATCAAGGGGCCTTCCTTTCACAAGCTTGCTCACCTCGATATGCTACAACATTGCAAGGAAGACAGTAACTAAGTACAGATCAACTACAGAGCAGATATAAAGAACCCAATCCAAAATCATAATAAGTTGGAATATTTCTTACAGAAACAGAATTAATCTGTGAAGTCGTACGAATAATAGATAATACCAAAGGGGGTTATTAAAAAGGATACCTTGGTGATCTTCAATTTGTTGAACACATCTTGGAGGACCTTATAATTCTGGATCATTTCGTACTCGCTCTTCGCATCAAAATTGACCTTGTGCATCGGTACCATCCCTGGGTGAGCCGCATCCATCAATTGGCAATGAACCGCACCAGAGCATGCCTACAATTCAAGAATCCATAATAAGGGTCACATAAACAGAATTTCCAAAAAAAGCTCAGGAAAAATACGAACAAAAGAAGTAACGCAATAGGGGTTTCGGGAGAAACCTCCTCGACTTTGGAAAGATTAAGGTGAAGAGTAGAGTTGATCCACGCGAGGATCTCCGATCTTCCAACGAAATACGCAGAATCCATCATCCCAATGTTTGTCGCCATTTCTTAGGGCTCTGAATCTCTCCCGCAAAAACTCGTCGGGCTTTGTCACCGGCTGTGAAGCTATTTCTCTCTGGAGTTGCAGGCGCGAAGACAATGGAATTGGGTCAGTTGCCAACGGCTCCCTGTGGAGGGGAATTTAAAAAAGGAGGAGGAGCGGGATTTCCAATAATTCAAAATGAAACGTCACGCCGTCAGGAGCGGTCGCCCCACCTATACATGGGCCTATTGGGCCCCTCTACTACACCGGAAATTTGGGCCAGCCCATTAAGATGTATTTTGTACTTGAGAAATTTTTATGCAAATTAAATTATTATTATTTATTTCACATAAATCGTGGTTTTTTCAAAATTATTAAAATATGGGTTTTGAAAAGAAAATTATACCATTTGGAAGGATATAAACTAGAAATGTAATGAAATTTGATCACCGGCAAATCGTCGTCCATACACAGCAAGATTACTCCGCCTTCAATTCCGCCTCTTCTCCTCCATTCGGCTGGACACAGTCTTGGAAACTCTCATTACAACGCTTATCGATTCTGGAGTGGCCACAATCTCCTCTAGATCCTCCGGCACTCGCACCACCGCCGACGTTCCGTACAAATACACCTCCCCTGCCCATCAACATCAACCCCATTTACATTCAAAATCAGAGTCCCATCAAAACCGTAATACAAAACCCGAAATCCGAAAACAAAGTGGCGGTGGAAGATGTAGAAATGGAGACAGCCACCGTCATTTCTACTGATACCCAATTCTCTTCTTGGGCCGACGTGTAGTCCACTCATTCACAGAAGGATGAAGAACATGGGCCAGACTTCGGCCCAAAAGAAGCCAGACTCTTTTTAATATTCAATAAAGCATTCACACAATCCTCTTAGTGGTTATAATTTTATTTTTTAAATTAAGAGACACCAAAGAAAAATTAAAATACTTACTAGTATTTTTAAAGATTATTAAATAGAAAATGAATTTAATGAAAAATAAATAAATGTATAGAGATTTGTGCAAAAACATATAGAATTGTGTGAATGAAGACTAATAAATAGGTCCATTATGGCTCCTCCTACTCCTACCCTCTTTACCCAATCACGTATCATTTAATCACCAAAGCTGAATGCGTTACAGCTAGCGAATCACATGACGTGGCCTTCCCAATCTTATCTCTTTCACTATTTTCATTATATATATATATAAATAAATGCATTCAACTCATTACAAACTTATAAAATTATTTTCTCTTTTACATTCCAATTTGTGAATATATATATATATATAATGAGCAAGTTTTTAAAGAATGTTAATGTAAAAAATTTCACAATTATTAACATAAAATATTTTTTTACAGATAATTTCTTCTTTAATTATTTATTTGAAACTATAATTTTAGAACATTACTGTAAACATAGAAAAACGAATTCAAGATTTACTAATGTTTGTATGAATTAATTTATATCTAATTTTAGAAGTTTTATTTTAGTGGCACAAATTTGAAAGTTTATCTTATCCTTTATTAAAAGATACCTTCATGGGAAATACTTCCTACCGGTTAGACTACAAAGAGTTGTGCTGTCACGATATTTTTACATGCAATTTATTATTATTATTTTTTTCGAAATTCTAAATTTCAATGCTTAGAAATGTGATGACGTGGTGGATAAATGGAAAAATCCGACGTGACTACGCTATGGAACGCCTCTGTCTGAGGTTGAGCAATCCAGTGATGGAAGACGTGGTGGTTTTTATATACGACACGTGTCGCGCAGCTTTTAGAAATACAACTGTGAATTTTGTCCGTTTTAAGGCAGGGTAGATAGGAAAGAATCCTCATTTCACACGTGTCCACTGTTATAATAATNGTCATTTCTACTGATACCCAATTCTCTTCTTGGGCCGACGTGTAGTCCACTCATTCACAGAAGGATGAAGAACATGGGCCAGACTTCGGCCCAAAAGAAGCCAGACTCTTTTTAATATTCAATAAAGCATTCACACAATCCTCTTAGTGGTTATAATTTTATTTTTTAAATTAAGAGACACCAAAGAAAAATTAAAATACTTACTAGTATTTTTAAAGATTATTAAATAGAAAATGAATTTAATGAAAAATAAATAAATGTATAGAGATTTGTGCAAAAACATATAGAATTGTGTGAATGAAGACTAATAAATAGGTCCATTATGGCTCCTCCTACTCCTACCCTCTTTACCCAATCACGTATCATTTAATCACCAAAGCTGAATGCGTTACAGCTAGCGAATCACATGACGTGGCCTTCCCAATCTTATCTCTTTCACTATTTTCATTATATATATATATAAATAAATGCATTCAACTCATTACAAACTTATAAAATTATTTTCTCTTTTACATTCCAATTTGTNTTTTTTTTTTTTTTTTTTTTTTTTTTTTTTTTTTTTTTTTTTTTTTTTTTTTTTTTTTTTTTTTTTTTTTTTAAGCATGTAAATGTTAGTTTCACAAGAGTAAATTATTTAATCTACTGTAAATGGTAAACGTGACGTGATAGAATAATTTAGAAAGAGGGGGAAAAATATGAATCATGAATTTAGTGAGGGTCTGAGGGGGAAATATCTGCGAAACCTCCGACGGAACACACAGGGTAAAGGACTCAATTTGGTCGGAAAGTTAATGTTTCGAATTAATTTATTAATTTCAGAAAGGGCAGGTAAAAATAAAATAAACGTGCTAGCCTGTAGCTGCTATATCGGTGGTCCACACAGAATTTTGACGTCATATTATTGGAAGCCGTGGAATAAATGGACCCACCACCGGCTTCAAAATTAAATACATTTTGTTTTTGAAAAAAGAAAAAAGGTCAAACGGTTTTGCTTGCCCATACCGACTCCGTACATGTGCAAAGAAGCCTCCTCGACCGTTCCCTTCCCACGTGCCATTCCTTTCTCTGTCTCTCCTTTTTTTTCTTTTCTCAAATATAATCTCTTATCTTACCCACCAAATATTCCAAATTTTAAACGTATCAAAAAGACATAATCTTAAAAAAAAAAAAAATAATAATAAAATAAATAAAATTAAGAAGCCTGATTATTTAAATTGTAATGTAGTGTCTTTTTAAGTAATTCCAATTAATGGACAATGATTTTGTTTTTGGATTTAGGNTCTTTTTAATATTCAATAAAGCATTCACACAATCCTCTTAGTGGTTATAATTTTATTTTTTAAATTAAGAGACACCAAAGAAAAATTAAAATACTTACTAGTATTTTTAAAGATTATTAAATAGAAAATGAATTTAATGAAAAATAAATAAATGTATAGAGATTTGTGCAAAAACATATAGAATTGTGTGAATGAAGACTAATAAATAGGTCCATTATGGCTCCTCCTACTCCTACCCTCTTTACCCAATCACGTATCATTTAATCACCAAAGCTGAATGCGTTACAGCTAGCGAATCACATGACGTGGCCTTCCCAATCTTATCTCTTTCACTATTTTCATTATATATATATATAAATAAATGCATTCAACTCATTACAAACTTATAAAATTATTTTCTCTTTTACATTCCAATTTGTGAATATATATATATATATAATGAGCAAGTTTTTAAAGAATGTTAATGTAAAAAATTTCACAATTATTAACATAAAATATTTTTTTACAGATAATTATATCGGTGGTCCACACAGAATTTTGACGTCATATTATTGGAAGCCGTGGAATAAATGGACCCACCACCGGCTTCAAAATTAAATACATTTTGTTTTTGAAAAAAGAAAAAAGGTCAAACGGTTTTGCTTGCCCATACCGACTCCGTACATGTGCAAAGAAGCCTCCTCGACCGTTCCCTTCCCACGTGCCATTCCTTTCTCTGTCTCTCCTTTTTTTTCTTTTCTCAAATATAATCTCTTATCTTACCCACCAAATATTCCAAATTTTAAACGTATCAAAAAGACATAATCTTAAAAAAAAAAAAAATAATAATAAAATAAATAAAATTAAGAAGCCTGATTATTTAAATTGTAATGTAGTGTCTTTTTAAGTAATTCCAATTAATGGACAATGATTTTGTTTTTGGATTTAGGATAATAAATAAATAAATAAATAAAATATGATGGTGGTGGTTGATGGGGTGCTTAAGATCCGGGGAGATAATTACAGTGTTTATTATATTTGATTACAAAAAAAAATATATATAATATTAGAATACAAAGATTTTCCGGTGCCAAACGGCAAGCAGATCCCTGGTGGTGGGAATTACTTTAATGTCCTCGTGGGCAAAGGCAAAACGACTAAAGGAAAATGGCAAGTGTGTTGGTGTGCCGCCTTCAGAGGGCGCAAAGCCGCACGTGGGTACGCTGTACGGTTGAGGAGAGCACGTGAGAGAGTTGTTAGGAAACAATAACAATATAAATAGATAAATAAATAAATAAATAAATAAATAAAATGGTAAAGAGGGAGTGGGGGATAAGTAGTTAGGAGGTTTTCCAGCTGTATTGCCCCTTATTACCCTTACAACCCCAATTATTTCATTCTCCGCATTTCTTTCTTGCCTCTATACCTTACCGTTACTGCTCCTTTTTATATTTTTAATGTTTACTCTATAAATTATAATAAACATTAAAAATTAAGTCCAATATATAAATTTTTAGTTGGTAGCAATGGGCACAAAATCTTAACTAAAAATGGAGCTATAGTCAAAGATATGTGCAAAATCAAATAATATATATAGTATAGAGATATTTTTAATAATATGAGGCTACTTGTGGACACATTTTCCCCTTCTTTCTTCTCTCATTTACTTCTGTAATTGTTCTGTCATTTTCTTCACTGATTAACCCTAATGTTTTTTTTTTTTTTAAATATCAATTTCTTTTGTTCATTTCCTACACCACAAACGCCAAACCAAGTAGTAAAAAAGTGAATAAAATTCAATGAAAGGTGTGAAAAAAACTAAATATTACATATTAAAATTTAGCACTGAGTCGAAAGTGTTTTTAAAAAAGGAAAAAAAAAATAGCGTAGAGAGAGAAGTAAAAGGTAAAGACGATAGGAAGCATCACCGGCGGGTGTCGGTGGGATAAAAAAAGTTGGGAAAGTTAGTTAAGTACGTGGCCGCCGGAGAGTGGTGGAGGTGATGATATTGCCAAGGTTTACAGCCTGTACTGACACAAATGCAGCAATAATAATTATTCGCTCCCCGATTCGGCGTCCCTAATTGTCGTTTTGTGCCACATCATCATATCTTTCTCTTTCTCTTTTTTTCTTTTAATTTTTAAGCTTCCACAAAAATAAAAAATCTTAAAAATCGGGTGGAAGAAAATGGTAGACAGGCTGGCGAAAGGAGTCAAAGTGGGGGAGTCAGAGACGTTTCTTTTTTACCTCTCTCCCATTTATCTTCGCTCTCAAGCTTCTCTTATTTTATTACCCTTTCTATACTTAAAATAACATTAGTTTATAAATATTAATAACTATGTCACAATGTTTAATTAATTTAAAAGTTTAGGAAATAAATCAAACAATTTAATTTAAATGAATAATAATTGAAATAGCGAAATGATGCAATGGGTATGGGAGTTCAGTATCAAAGTGGGAGAGTGACTACTCCTTACTTTGGACCAAGGCAATTTTTAATCATTGCTTTTAGTCCATCCAAATATTATGTGGCTTTCATTTTTCTATTTTTTTTTTTTTTTAAATAGCTCTATTAAATGGGTAGATATTTGTACATTCTTTTTTATTCATTAATTGACCAAATGATATATTCAAATATTAATTAAGATTTATCAAAGGACTAAAATACAAAGTTGAAATATAAAATCCAATCATAAATGAAGGGGTAATTAGAATAATTAAACCATCTATGTAATTAATGAGTGAAAATGGCAATGTTTTTTAAAACTACTTTTTGGCCTCAATTATGCGTTAAATGAATTTATTAATTAAAAAAAATATAATTAATTTGTATCTATATATATTGAAAAAAAAAATCAAAACTGTTATGGCCGGTGATCAAAATGAAGGTGGAACGATTATAGACGTGGCGAGTGGGATTACGCACACGTGGAATTGAAAAAATGAAAAGTGGACGGCGAGGATAGAAGGTGGATTGGTGTTAATTATTGAAGGCGGAGGCACGGAAAGAGTTGCAGCACAAGGTGTTTGCCGCGGTATCGCGCACGCGCCATTGACGAGCGTTATCTTTTTCAATTTTCATTTTTTTGTTTTTCCANCCTAAAATCAAAATAACCAAAAATAAGAAAAATAATAAGAATGCAGGTTAAAACGCGACGCGTGTTCATTGCCAGCTGTATCGCAACCGTAGTGGCACTTACCGGAACGTTTCTTATTTGCTTCACAACGAGGCCACCGGTTTACTCGGTTGCCCGTCTCATCTCTTTTATAAGAACCCCACCTCCTAGCCGTCTCCTGCTCCAGTAACCCTACACAAGAAGAAATAGAGGAACCGAGCCAAACAAACAGACCTGACCTCCTACACACCCATCGAAACCGCGGTATATCAATCTTCATGGTTTTTTGAATCATTTTATTGCTAATCGTTCGTGGCGGTTACCAGTTAAGAGATGGATCGGATCAAGGGTCCGTGGAGTCCTGAGGAAGACGACGCCCTCCGTGGACTGGTCCAGAAGCATGGTCCACGCAACTGGTCCCTCATCAGTAAATCCATTCCCGGCCGTTCCGGTAAGTCCTGCCGCCTTCGCTGGTGCAATCAGCTCTCTCCTCAGGTGGAGCACCGCCCCTTCTCGCCGGAGGAGGACGAGACCATTATCAGAGCTCATGCTAACTTCGGCAATAGATGGGCTACCATTGCTCGGCTTCTCTCTGGCCGGACGGATAACGCCGTTAAGAATCACTGGAATTCGACGCTGAAGCGGAAGTGTTCGTCGATGATGAATGAGGGTTTTGAAGCGGATCCAAACAGCCAACCTATGAAGAAATCGGTCAGCGCCGGCGCCGCCGTCAACGGGCTATACATGAACCCCGGGAGTCCATCAGGATCTGATATAAGCGACTCTAGTGTTCCTGTTATGTCTCCGACCGTCTACCGCCCTGTTGCCAGAACCGGCAGTGTTGTACCTCCTGGAGAATCGGCACCGTCCCCCACTACAGACCCGGCGACGTCTCTGTCGTTATCTCTACCTGGTGCGAGCGGCGCCGGAGACGGCTTGAACCGCAGCGGAAGTGGTTCAACAGGGCAGGCGCCTTTAATGGCGGCATTTGCTCAAATACAAAGCATGGCGGCATCGGAGCTGACAAAGGCAGCGCAGCTTGATACAAGAGGCGGTGGCGGGGCACACGAGAAAAAGAATGGGCTTGGAGTTTTCAGTGCAGATTTAATGGCGGTGATGCAGGAGATGATAAAATCGGAGGTGAAAAGCTATATGGAAGGGATGTCGGAGAAGAGAGGAAGAGGATGTTTTCAGCAGGCTAAAGCTGGTGGGATTAGGAACGTCGGTTTTTAAGCGAACTGTGATTCATCATCAAGAATTGTTGATTAGCATTAAGATTAGATTGATGATCGCAGAAGTTACACAACATTCTGAAGCAGAATGAGAACCGAGAAGAACCAAATCTGGGAGTTTGATTGTCTTCCCAATTTTCAACTCTTTTTCGTTGTAGTTTCTGAAGGAAATAATATTAGTGAATGTACAGAGAGAAGGGAATGAAAGAAAAAGAGAAGGGGGGAAGTTCCTCTTCCGTTACAGACAGGAAACAGAACAGAACAGAACAGAGGTAGAAGTTCGTTGGAATTAAGGTATAATATGGACCCTAAAACTGGAAAAAGTCGGGGGAGTTTTAAAAATCGTGTGTATACCAACTTTGCCTTCCATTCTTGCCGCTATTTGTCTCTCATTTCGAAGACCACATCCTCATAAAAAAAAACCCACCAAATCAAAATTACAGAACAACATCAATCCCTCCCTCGTATTCAATGTTGGAGCTTTGTTTAAGCTGAATCTTCTTTTTAGTTGAAAGCAATCCTGTTAGGGATAATATATTTATTTTAAAAATCATTAGATTCCCACTTGGAGAGATGGAGGTCATTCCAAAAATCATAACTTTTTCTTTGGATAAGCGTTTGAATATTATCTTGGTTTAGTTAAAAGCTCTCTTCAAACAGAATTTGGAATACAGTTCGTTGCCAAGTTATGCGGGAATTGCTTCATGGAATCCTTTAAAGAATGAACACCATTCCAACCTCAAAACACTTTTTATAAACAAATTCTGGAACTCAGTTTCATTATTATTTTAAAAAATTTATGTTTTAATCACATTGTCCACCGTAATTACTTTATACTTTCATATACTATATCTTCATATATACTGCATACATACTTGTATATAGATGAACATGCATTTCTTTTCAGATACATGCATCTTTACTCGTATATGATTACTAGGCATGAAAGAAAATATAAAATAATTTTGGAAAGGAGGTAAAGTACACAAATTTCATTTTTTGAGGCACTATTATGAGAAGAAAAAGAGGAGGCGGCTTTAAAAAGAATCATCATTAAAAAACATCATCAACCCAATAAAGAGAATCAAATGGGTAATTTCTTTTAAATATGCTTTAGATTAGGGAGGGTTTAAATGCAGTTGAGTTTAGTTTTGTGACGGAAAGTAAAAGGATTTGAAAAAGAAGGAAAAATGGGTCCAAAGTAACATAGTTTTGTCGCCAAGAGCCACTTGGTCACATTAGTAACCTTTTGGAACATAATGGCTGTACCAAACAAACTTAAGGAATAAAGAATGAGAAGGTCTGGTCTACACTGAACTTGCTAAATTAGCTTACATCATTTCCTCTACAGCACACAGTTTTCCAAAGTTGAGAATGAACAAAAATTTAATAGTAATATATTTACCAATTAAATAAAGGTCGAGTGATCCATCAATATATGGTCAGTCAATCACTGTCATTAGCCTTTATAGCACCATGGCTGCTGTATGGAAACTAATGTCATTTACTCTTGGACATACCAATATTATTCAAGAATGATGCAATGTTTGACATTATGAAGAAAATTAGTAATATATATTTTTGTGTACAGGCATGCTCAAATATAAGAGATTTCTAACAGAAGAGGCCAAGTTTGTGCCCCAACGACTATTAGCTCTATTACTTTGAGTCATCTAACCTAATATACAAGTTAAATTCAAACATAATTTAGTGAATAAAAGCACCCCATTACTTTTCTCTTAGGAGTCAGTCCCTGAAAAAAATTCATATATTGGTAGTTGAATCTTCACCTACATTCACAGGCAATAAATTATCAGACAGGATTGTATCTAACCAACCAACCATTTGATGGCAACTATTCACATCCTAAAAAAAGTGATGACAAAAACCTCATTCATTCCCTTTAGACCTTTATCATCCTTAAAGTGTGTCCATCACTATACCCATTCACCATAAAAATGGCCTAAAATCCAAAACATCATATAAATTTTTTAATGTCTATGAGTCGGAAGTATTTCGACCAATCTATCTGACTCTACAACATTTGGATGGCAATCTCTACAACATTTGGGAGTCATAGGTAGTCTCACAAGAATGTTTTTTTAGCCATGTGACAGGTGGCTATTGTAGATTGAACCTAAAACATCATGTATAACAAGTTTCAGTCGAGCAATCAACTGTACAATGTATAAACCCCTCAACCGATGCTTGTGTATTTAACCAGCTCTATCCTTTCTCAATCAAATTTATTATTCACATACAGCTCAACTGGCTTGAGGATGGATGCAATGATACAAATCCGATTGACTCACCCAAGAGGCATTACAAACCAGAAAATTATTGTAGCATCATGTACGAAAATGACAGAAATCTAATCGAAAATGACGGAATCTAATTGACTCACAGTTTCGTGGCAGTCATTCAATATTTGAGCATGATTTGGAAACTCTTCTCCTCATGAAACGACAAGAACTTGAAACTTTATGAAACTGATTCCACTATGAATTGTGGGTTACAGGGTATTCAGTCTTTCTTTATTTCCTGTTCAACCCTTCGATCATCTTACCATATCCGTAGAACATCACAAACTGATCACATTCACAGTCTACAACTCACAAATGCAAACAATTATAGTGTGTGTAAACAACCGACCTTAAATTAGAAATAAATAAAGTCTTAATAAATAAGGAAAAGTTACAAAAAGTAACAAAAAGTGACACAAAGCAGAGTTTACAATTGAAGAAACCCAACCTGATTAATAATCAAACAAATTCAGGAGTATTTGATGATAAATATTAAACGAAAAGGCCATACATCAACAACGGATTGAAAGGCTATAAAAACCAAACACACAAAAAGTAACACAGAATTAGAAGAAAAAGAAACAAAAACAAATCATTCGAACTGATGAAAAATTCAACTCATAAAAATCGTCCAAAAAGAAAGAGTAAGTTTTAAAGACATTGAAAAGAGAACTAGAAAACCAACACCCAGAAATACTGAATTAAAATGATGATTATAGTCAACCAACACGTTAAAATTCAATGAATAATAGCAAAGAAAAATTAAAAAGGTACAAGAAATAATTCACAAGACAGTTTCTGATTGGATTTCATTACAGTTTAAGCGTTCATTTCGACAACTTGTCATAAGCTTGCAGTTGGGACTACTTTTCTATAAATAAAAAAGTGGACAGCAATTTAGCTACTCGAGTAGAACTCTTAAATGAACACAGTGCATGCACCAAACCAACCAATATCAATTACAAACGAACAGATTATTCTTTAACAAGAGAGAGAGAGGGAAAAAAGAAAGGAAAGGAAAGAAAGAAACACGGCTTGAACAGTTACAACAAGAGGATTGATTTGACTATCCAAGGCAGCATGCATCACAGAAATCTACTACCTCCCTGCCAGACTATGAATTGCAAGCATGAAGGTGTACATGCCATGCAATAAGGATTCGCTGTCAGTCATTCTTGCCCTTACCCTTTCCCTCATTAAGTTTAAGGCCCTCATATGCCGAGACAAAGAAAGTACTCTGATTCTTCTGCAGAAATCTACATCCACGAGAAGAACTAATAAGCATTACACGGCTAATAAACAACCGAAATTAATTCCATTTATTAGTTCCTAGCATTCCTCCTAATGGAACACGAGACAAAGATATCAAGAACAATTGGTACATGGTTATAAAAACGATTTGTGAGCATGCATGTGCCAGTTTAGTTTCACTGTTCTATCACATTTCAAAAAGTAAATATAGTGTCAACATTTTATAAGGTTTGCGATGATACTTCAGAAAGTCGAGCAACTTATGGTGTAGCCGCATCTGTGTTTCATCTTCAATATTCACATATGCCAAAAGCGCTGGCAACTTAACTGAAGAAACAATAAATAAACTAAACGAATCAGAAATGATATAAAAAAATGTGGCGTTCTGAATGAACATTATGGAGGATTGGAAACTGATGAGTACGGGGATCAGGATGTGCCTTGACATACCAAAGAGGCGTAGCAGATGTTCTGCACCATATATAGTTGATGGAGAGACATTATCTACGACTAATTCATGATACTGTTCACGCTCTTTATTGTACAAGAGCAGTACAGGCAATGCTTTATCAAAATAACATCGTATTCCTTTCAAGACTTCTCCCAGTGAGTCGGTAATCCTATAAATAGTCAAAGTCAAGTCTTGTAAGCACGAGCAATTGCTCAGATTTCATCTGAAGGAAAGAACTGAGGTAAGAAATTAATTTTGAAGTGTTATATACTAGAACAGCTATGAAAGGATGAGCAATTTTGTGAACTACAAACCGTTTTAGAAGATCTCTATTAAGTGATATAACAGGGATAATAAAAATAATAAGAATCCAGCTCTCTTATCATCTTTCTGTTGAACACCCTCCAAAAGGTGTTTCAAGTCTATGAAAATCACTCACTTCCTCTCCCTAAAGATTTCTGCTCTCCAAGGGCTAGGGTCTTCTTCCTAAAGGACTAGGGTCTTCTTCCACATCAAGTCAACTTCATTTTCATAGTCTTAACCAAACAGCGCCAAAAATGCTACAAATAGTCCTGATCCGAATATTTATACGAACAGTTTGGATTACTGTAATTATGAAAGTAAAAGAAAATAAAACTATTACCAATTTTCCAGGAAGTTCACCCTGTCAACTTCAGACACAGTTCAGCCGTCGAGCATTTAACAAAATTATTAAGCCGTTTAAGACACGTGGTTATCAATACAAGACTAATATAAAAAAAAATCCATAGACACAGGTAAGGAAGAAAATTAAATCCAAGCACTTAACTATGATCAGATTCATGCCATTTTGTATTCTTAGTAAGGTATAAACAAACTTACGTGCCATCCCTCTTGGATCTGTATTCCAAGTACTTCGTCAAAATATCATCAACTGTAGGTGAGCGTGGAAGTTTGACTAGCTGGCAGAATCATCTGAAAAATCAATATGCTAACTAGACAGATGCATGGATAACTTAGGGGGCAAGTCTCTAATGCATTAATGTGACAAGAAAAATTCTTGAAAGGGTCAATTAATCAAACTAATCATTAAGTTAAAATTGGATAATAGAAAAAAAGAAGTTATTAAGGACCATTTAATTTGCAAATGAAAAATGTCAACTATTCCACTTTGCAACAAAAACTTGGAACCTAATTTAATGAAAAAGAAATAATATGGACAAATGGAGTAAGTTGAACTGAAGCATAAGCTATCTGTGAACTGCCGTGTCAAATAGACAAAAGGTATCCACATAACGATATGGAATTGTCGGAAGTGAATGTGAAGAAATGCATAGTATAATGACAGTTATTAAAGTGAAAGTGCAAGGAACATGTCCTAATCATTTCATCAAATGTTCAAATTTCACCTACTAATACCTTCTGACAACCAAGTGGCAAACTGTATTAAGAGTCTTCTGTCATAAAATAATACAATTTTTTTTATAGGAAACATTAACCATTCATTGATATGTTGAAATGAGATAAAAAAAAAAAAAAGGTCCAATCGAGTAATAATAACAATAAACACCTTTATCGATTAGCGATTGTAGATAGGCTACAGGAGGAGACAATTTGCTCCAAGTAATAGGTAAAAGAAACGTGGAGAACAAACAGTTGATATGTACCTTAATCGATATGTACCTTATCCTGCTGCGTAACAAATTCCCAATCATCAACAAGTTGCTTTCTTAGTGTTGAAGGTATTTGAATCTTGATTACTTTTTCTACGGATTGATTGTCCTTTCGAAAAACATGGAACCATATTTTATCAAATATAATGACAAGAAAACGAGTGTCGAGAAAATTAAGAGCAATTGAAGATATGAATACTAAAAAACTGTTGGCAATACAGATAATTTATATATATACACATACGCACAACACAAGCACAATGAAAATACTGAATCAACACACAACATAGAAATATAGAAGTTCAGCATCAACTCTATCATCAATTAAGGGAAGGGAAAGAATAAACCTAAACTCCTTTTTATTCAAGCGAATGAAAAAGATAAATGTATTCCATTGCACAAATAGATGGTCTTCACCTTATTTATTGCTTTGCTTTCTATTTTCAAATAAGACAATGGGAAAAAGAAAATGATGATCAATGTCCTAAGCTATTACTGTGAAATCTGGATAGGAAAAATCCAAAACCACAATTGTTTCTTGCTTTTCAATCCATAGAAAGATGAAGCTAAAAGTAAACTCGTTATATACATACAGCTTGAACAAATTTATACTGAAACATTTTCTTACAAAATTACAACTTTGGATCTCTATTCATGATATAAAACCAACCTTGGTGGCTGAGTCATTCTTTCGTTTCTTCCCCTTTGGTGCTGCAACAAATATCAACAGAACAATAGAAGTATTACAAGCACATATTTAGTCACAAAAACAGGAAGAAGAAAATGGCATTGTAATTTATCGCAAGAGTTGTTTACAACTGGCTATGGATAAAAACAAAGAGGAGACTTTCTCGGGAAGAAGGAACAAAAAATTTAAGGAGGCTAGTTTTAAGAAATAATTTTCATAGTATGGTATACAAAGATTTTAGTTTTAATAAAATAAGGAGGGTCGTAATCCTCCAACCAAAGTGTGGCCCATAAAGAAAAGTGGTTCCAAATGATGCTCTTTCCAATTTGTGGACTGAACGTATGTTAGTTCGAAAGTCTTGGGATGAGAAAATACATTCACCTTCGACTTTGACAAGTGACTGTAAAGTTTTAAGAGATGCTAGGCTGAGATTCAGGCTGTCCTTTTCCTAATCAGGTAAAACTTCCATTTCAAATAGGTTCCCCAAATCAAGGTACTGAAGCAGGTAAGGTAAGGTCTTCGGGCCACGCCAGTGTGCAATTCTAAAAAATTTCCAAGATCCACAATAAAACTACATTCTCTATACTTACTGAGCAAAGTGGCACCTTTGGGGTCGAATAAAAAATAATAATACTTCATTGTTTGAGCAACACAGTGAAACGTAGTTGAACTAAAACTAGGAACAAATTAGAAAGAGTTCAAGAGAAGTGTGAAAATAAGCAATACCATTGTTCTTGGGGTCCTCTTTCTCCACTCTTGCATCTACAAGGAAACAAATTTCAGTAATTTAATTAGGAAATGAAGAAAAGTACAAATATTACCATTAATGACCAGTAGTCGAAGCTTTAGCTGACTCATATTCAAAACCTCAAATGCAACAATATATCGCATCACAGATTTCTAACAGAAATTGATGCATTAGAAATAATCAGAAATTATTCATAAGTTAAAACTTTTGCAGACGCATAGAAGAAACGTAATGATTTCAGGTAGACAATAATCCATAGATTATTTTTAAAAAAATAAGAACAGCTATTTTAATTTATTTTTTTATCATTTACATAGCACTCAACAATTTGTTGTTTCATCTCATTGATATATTGAGAAGTTCGTTTTTGTTAAGAAAAAAAAAAGTATTTCCTATAACTAATTATTGGTTAAGGTGTTGGTGGGAAGATTGAAGAAAGCGTTGTCTCTTACAGTCAATAGTAATCAACTGGGTTTGCAAAAAATTGAGAAACATTTATGACGTTCTCTTTGCAAATGGACACAAGAGGACTGGAAAGAAAAGGGGAAAACCGGCTTCATAACAATTGTCCGGGAACATACATTATTTTGGGTCGATTGAAAGTAACCAATACCAATGCTTTTATGGGGAAAAGAAGTTTTGACCCCAAAAGTAGAAGAGCTTGGAGTTTGAAAGTGAATCTCTAGGAAAAGTTACTCAATCATTCACAATAGTAAACCAAGTGTGTGAGATCCCACGTTGGTTGGAGAGGGGAACAAAGTATTCTTTATAAGAGTTTAGAAATCTCTTCCTAATAAACACATTGTGAGATCCCACGTCGGTTGGAGGGTTGAACGAAATATTTTTTATAAGAGTGTGGAAACCTCTCCCTAATAGATGCATTTTAAACCGTGACACTGATGGCAATACGTAACGGGTCAAAGCAAACCATATCGGCTAGTGGTGGGCTTAGGCTGTTACAAAGTCAAAATGTAGGGACCCTACGGGGGCTTAGATAGGGGGGATCCCGGTCCCTTTTATATTAACTTTTTTTTACAGCCTTTTTATCTTCACTTTCAACAGTTAGTTCTTCGATGGATTCATAATGCAAGATCAAATTCATAGTCACAAAGAAGAAAAAGAAATCAAAGGGCTCAAAGCCCAGGATTACACACGGACTCTCCTATTCATAAAAGTTGCTTAATTGTAGCCAACATGAACATATGTAACGGTTAGGGTACCTCTACTTTTTCTAAGAGGTCGTAGGTTCAAATTCTCCTATCCATGTAATGTTTAATAATAAAAATAATAATAAAAAAAAATCTCCACTGGAATAGGATTCTGAAAATACAAAATAGTTGTTATGAATAAGAAGATTGGTAGAAAAAACATATGTGCATGCAAACCAACAAGTGACAAGGTTAGAAATTTGTTGTTGAATGAGCTGGTCCTTCATTGTCCAAATTGGAAGGAGAAAATGAAAACAAATACCTACTTTTTAGACAATTTTAGTCAATACTCAGAATCATAGGCAAGTATAACGAAGTAACAGATGCATAGAAAGATTATACAAAGTCAAAGATGTTGATTTTGGACGCATGATTTGGTGTAACTAAGAATTTGAAAACTACCGATCAAATTTTTTGGCTTTGCTTGTGCAGATCGTCCAGACTTTGAGCTCTTTTCTACATACCCTTTCTCAAGGGCTCGCTGCTTCAAACGGTTCTCTTCAGTACATTTCATCAGCCGATCTACGCTTACCCATTCGTCCCAACTGTTAGCAAGATGTGCATTGTAATAACTATTGTATTGCTTTTATAAAAATGACATAACTATCATAAAAAGATGGTATACATCCAATCAAAGCTAATAACTTCTACATTGTTTTCTAAAAGAACATTCTTGAAAAGAAAAATGCAACCAACTAAAGAAAAATTCTATTGCATTCTCGCCAGACGATTTCTAAGAGGTTACCAGTATTGCGTGGATAAGAACACAACTTAAACATTTCTCCAACAGTTGATCAAGAAAAGGCTTCGGCAGGAGATGACGTAACCAATACAAGAAAAACTTGAAAGCATAAAACTTTCATTTTCAAATATTTTTTTTACAAAAATCTGGAAACAGAAACAAAAGTAAAGCCCTGCACCCAACTTTATTTAATTGGGCCTGAAAATCTAACCCTTCAGGAACCAAAATCGCAAGCCATGCTTAAAGAAAATAGATACTGATGTAAAATGTTGGAAATGCTCAAATTAAATGACGGAAACTACTATCATCAGATTTGGAAAGTAATCACTATTATATATTGTTAAGTACAAGCTTCTTCTGAGCTTATAATTGTTTAATGTACATAGAATCATATATCAATAAGCAGTGCAAAAAAGAATTATTTATGTAAGGCCCTCATTCTTCATACGACTTTATGCTATAATATAAAGCATGTTAACCAACTATTCAATTTTGAAAATACATTTGCAGGAAATAAAAATGGAAACGGGAGGTTTCAAGTTCATTATCAATTCCCCTTCATGAGATTATTTGAAGATGATATTCATGAAATCTCAAACTGGGATAGTACCTACCCCAATTGTTGGAAAGCAAAACTGTAAAAATAAAATAAAAAAGACGAACAGAGAAAAGTGGATGGAACTCTTGTGCTTACAGCAATTAATGAAAGCCCGAGCAGAAAAACTAGTCATGATGTATGCTCTTGTATTCTTTTAGTTTTTTCCAATGAAATTTTAGTTTATCATATATAAAAATGAATTTTTTTTAAAAAAAAAATTCTTGCCATGATGTAGAGTTGCAAGGGTGGTGTGTATAGTTTTTTCTTAAATAGCAGCTTAATAGCCAGCTTTTGGTAGCAAGGAGAGGAAATGCAAAGTTGGCACCTATATACTATGGTCTGTACGTCATTCTTAAGAAAGTTAGTCACGTTACTTATGAAAAGAATCTTCCAGAGAATACATCCATATGTTTCGTTTTTCACATCTCATAATTGCAAGGCTCATCATTCTAACCATGTCCTGTAAAGCCCAAGCTAACAAAAAACCCAAACATCCTAGAGAGACAAACAAAACAACTTACAGAAAGATGCTCTAATTCAAAAGAAAAGGGATTATCACTAAAGTTCTTAGTAACAGAAGCCCAAAGGGGGCATTGAACCTAGCCAAGACCCATTCGCAAATAAATTAGTCTGGATGAACTATTGCCTCACCCTGCACGAGGATAGGCCAACGATGCAGTAACCGAAGGAAATGCCACTACGCCTTCGGTTTAGGCGCACAGTGGATGGTGCCAAGCCATACGTCTACCAAAAACCCTAAAAAAGATATTCCAAATCACTGATGCAAACTGACATCCCCACCCAACATGCTCCAAACATTCAAAGGGTTTCTTACACGCCCTACACCACTGATGACCATACAAGATAGAGACGATCTCTAAATATGATCCATGGTGTTAATCCTCAATGTTATTAGCTGTACTCCTATGGAGCTACTTATGTTACGGAAGATATGTGTGAATAGATATGGGGTAAAAGAAGCGTATGAGATCGGAGTTAGAGGAGAAAGGTGGTTACCATTTTGTGTCTTCAGAGAGAAAATACCTTTTGAATATTTGCAACTTTGGTAACTATCTTTCTCTATAACTAGCACCAAACACAGAAATTCTTCCAATTGTCTACCAGTCACCCCAAACCTCCTTTCAAAAGCCTCGAAGTTTCTCTCCATTTGAAGATATTCCAAATGATCGTCAGAAGGAATTTCATTAATGAGAGAAGCCAAATTCTCTAGGCTGCCCATACTTCAAATTGCCTCGAGGTTTTCCTCCTTTTGAAATGGCCTTCTAACTAAGAGCAGCTAAATCTATTGAGAGGGACCACATTGACTCCACCATCTTTGAAGTGTAAGTTCTAAAAGAAGCTAACAATCTCTTCTTCAGTCAACAACAATTGACCCACGCTACTTTCGGGAGTAGAGATCAAATTTCTTTTCTTCTTGATTGAGATCCATCTATGGACGAAGGCAGTGTTTCNAAGCGTATGAGATCGGAGTTAGAGGAGAAAGGTGGTTACCATTTTGTGTCTTCAGAGAGAAAATACCTTTTGAATATTTGCAACTTTGGTAACTATCTTTCTCTATAACTAGCACCAAACACAGAAATTCTTCCAATTGTCTACCAGTCACCCCAAACCTCCTTTCAAAAGCCTCGAAGTTTCTCTCCATTTGAAGATATTCCAAATGATCGTCAGAAGGAATTTCATTAATGAGAGAAGCCAAATTCTCTAGGCTGCCCATACTTCAAATTGCCTCGAGGTTTTCCTCCTTTTGAAATGGCCTTCTAACTAAGAGCAGCTAAATCTATTGAGAGGGACCACATTGACTCCACCATCTTTGAAGTGTAAGTTCTAAAAGAAGCTAACAATCTCTTCTTCAGTCAATAACAATTGACCCACGCTACTTTCGGGAGTAGAGATCAAATTTCTTTTCCTCTTGATTGAGATCCATCTATGGACGAAGGCAGTGTTTTCATCCCCTACCTCTTACCAATTAATCTTACATTTCTGGCTCAACATTCTTTGCTTACTAATAATCATTTCAGTCAAGGAAGCTTTCAGCCTAATTCTATCATCTTTTTGCTACTACCACCATGCTAGGTCAACTAGTTAATTTGGGCAATTTGATGAAGAATCTCATGTTTTTTCTTTTATCAATATTATTCCCAAATACCTCTTCAAGGGGGAAATGATCTGAAGTAGGACCATTTAACCTCTTCAATCTAGAGATTTCAAAATCATCTACCCAACCCCTATAAAAAAAAAAATTATATCAATCCTCAAAGCCGAAGTACTCTCCTCCAGAATAGTCCAAGTAAATTTGCCGCATAACAATGGGGGGTCTATTAAATCATTCACAGCTATAAACTTATTGTACTTCTAGTAATTCTATTGCAATTAAGTCTCTCTTCCATCCATCTTATCACATTGAAGTCCCCCGCCATACACCAAGCACCTTCATATAGCCTAGCTCAATCAAACAATTCCTGTCAAAACTCCTTACACCAGTAGGAGTTACATGGGCGTAAATCCCCTGAATCCAGCCATCTATAATGTCCTTAATTTTACGCTCTATCGAAATAGAGAAAATCCCAATGGCTGAATCCTTAACAGCAATGCAATCCTCCTTCCACTGCAGTAAAATGCCAACTGATCGCATCTAAAGCAAGGCAGAGATCTTTGGACAAAATTATAAGCAAAGCTGCAAGTGATGAAAAAATGACCCGGTGTCTCTACATCCCTGTTATGCTTCTAACATTCTTAAGGAAGTTTTAAATGTCATTTTAATAAAATAATGTGAAAGTAGATAAAAAAATGAAAAGGAAAGCAGAAGGAAGAAGCATATAATTGCTAGCATATGAAGCCTAACTGGATGAAGTCACACGATGGAGGGAAAAAAAAGAGAAAGAAAAAACATCTACACAGTAGATGAAGTGACTGGAACAATAGCGAATTCAAATATAAAATAGAAAGAGAGACTCACTTTTTATTCCAGCCCTGCAAAATGACAAATTGGAAGCAGTCAGTAACATGAGAAGAAAGTTTTCACTTAAACAAACATACTCTATATTAAGATTGTCACTCAAAATCAGAAGAAGGGAGGCAAGGAAAATTGCAAGACAAGGAAGTGAAACTTACTAGATAGTGCAGAAAGTATCTCCATTCCTTCTTCCTAAGCTCAACTTTTTGAACCTGAAATGTAAGGGCATAAACTGGATAGCTACTTGTTTGATCACTGTGGATAAGGAATAATATGGCATCGATTTCCTTTTCATGTGAGATGACACAAAATGGGGATCCTAGTGAAGAACCAAGTTGATGCAACTTGTTGCCTTTTGTTTTGTAGAAATAAGACGTAGTTTTTTAGTTTTATGCGATAGTTGTTTTATGCTCTTTGTTCAATTAAGATGCATGTTGAGTTACTTCAGAGATTTTAGGAAATTGGTGTTACCACGTTGTTATGCGTAGGGGTATGTTGTTGTGCATAGGGGGTCTGCCTACCAAACAAGGAATACATTCCAATCGCAAGAAAACTCACAATTTTTGCTAGCAACTCTAGGGTCTCCTTTAATAAGGTTCACAAGTTGAATCCAAAGACTAGGCATAATAGTTTTGTTGGTTATGACACTCACAAGAAAAGACAACATGTATGGATTCAAAAATAAAGAAGAATGTTAGTAGAAGTACAACTAATATTGCACAATTTCCTGGAGATGTTGCATCCAATCAGAGGAGAAGTAATATCTCGCCCTCAACGGAACACATTAAGCAAGACGAAAATGAGGTAGCTGAAGCTTATGATACCTAATTATCTAACTGATTATGATGTTGAGGTAAATAATTCCTCCATTTTTTTCGATCTTGCTCTCTTACCATCGATTCATGAAAATTATACTGCTTCAGATGATGAAGTTAAATGTACAAATATCATATTCTAACGGATAATTACAAAAAGGTTTGACCACCAAAGCCCACAAAGAAACATGAAATTTAAAAAGGGACCAAATATCATATTCTATTATTCCTCTCCATCCACAAACCCCAAAAAACGGCACATGCCCTGACTTACCATAAAAAGCTTCCTTTCTCATGAAAGGAGAGAATGGTGAAGAGACTCCTTGATCATCTCCCAACAACCTATATCTCATGTGCCTAGCCAACCAACTCTATGAACATCTCCAGATATATGGTTTGATCTTTAGCATTTTAAAGTTTGATATCCTATTCTTTTCAAGATCTCAACACTCCTAAATGGAGTTATATCAGATTCATGGGATTCTTCTTGTTTATCTTGGAAGATTCTTTTAGAAGAAACTTGAAGGATAAGAAGATTGTTGACTTGAGTTCTCTGTTGGAGAACTTGGATTCGGTTAATTTGGTTGAATTTGATGATTCAAGTAGATGATCTTTTGATTCTTCGGGATTATTTTCAGCCAACTGTCTCAATAAGAAGCTTACAAACTCTTCTAATAGTCCCAAAAGAGCAAATATTCTTCAGTGGATCATGCTAAACAGCGGCATAATAGATTATATTCTCTCCAAAAGGAGATGTCATCTTCAGCTTTGCAGCCTTCTATTGTCAATTATGTTTCGAAGTAGCTGAATCCATGACTCATCTCTTTTTTCACTGCGCTTTTGCCAAGAATTGTTGGAATTCGTTGTTCAATCTTTAAATTTGAAATGTGTTCTCTCCAATGACTCAAATTCTGTGCGTTTTTCCTTCGTCTATACGTGGTCCAAATCCTTTTCTTCTTTGATAATGTAGGAAACTTGGTCATTTCCAAAGCTCTCGTGTCCCCGTAACACTGACCTCAGCTAATTGAACCTTCGTACGGTATTCTCTTTCTCCGGTCATAAAACCGACAAAACAAGCGAAAAAAATCCAATAGCCACACGCGAAGGAAACAACTGACGCGATTGAATTAGGGTACAAAAATAATCCCC